>NW_020955807.1:454951-519530 GCF_003031625.1 Empidonax traillii
GTGGAAGGGAAGAGCAACGACGCGCTTGGAGTGTGGAGCCTTTTCCTGATCCCTCTGGCACCGAACTGCACCAGAGTGAGCTGAGGACAGAGGCAAAGCCTGGCTGCTCCCTGTCTTTTTGTTGCTGTAATCCCAAGTGTGGAGGCTGCACCTAAGAAGGCCCTAATTTTTTTTTTAATTAAAAAAAAATAATAACCACCCGGGGAAAAAAAGGATAAATATCCATAATTTCCTGGACAGCGTGGGAGTGAGTGGAGGGGCCTTGTTGGAGCTGGAGCAATCTGCACCCAGGGAGTGTCTGGACCAGCAGATGTACCCAGAGGTTTGCGCAGTGATGCTCCACAGACCGCCCTTGCAACCCCCAGGACTGAGACCACCTCCATCCCTTTCACAAGTAAATAGCAATCTGCAACTTTTCTTTTCCCTTTAGGATTATTTGATAATTTTAAAGTCGTGGGGTGGTGTGGAGGTTTCTGGTTGGGCTTTTTTTTTGTCTGCTCGGTAGCCTTTTGGGAAGGTGACCCATTTGCTTCTAACCAAAGGCACCTAGGAAAACCTGCCCCATAGGAGTAGTTATTCATCTCAGTGAGGGGGAAAAGGATGGAAAGACAATTACTGTGTCTTGTGAGTAACATAATATGTGACTCAAAACATTAAGCAAGAGTGCTGACGTGATAGCCTCATCCCCTCAACGTGAATTCAGTCTGAGGCATCAGGCTGAAATGTGCAGTAGTTCCCCTGAAGCCAGGTTGCTCTGGCTTTTCATCCAAAGCTGCTGGCATTGGAAGTTAGTCCATAACTTAGAGGAAATGGAGCTGTTTAAGGAGCTTATTCCTATTACAAACACAAAATTGGGAGATCTCTGCTGGAGTCTTTATGTTTTAATGGGTAGAAGGTGGTTTTCACAGGCAGCCTTGTAGTGTCAGGACCTGCAGCCCCTCTGGCGGGTCCTGCTGTGGCTCAGACAAGATGAGCTTTAAAGCCCCTCCAGTTCCAACCCCCTGCCATGGGCAGGGACGCTTTGCACTAGACCAGGGTCCCATCCAGCCTGGCCTCGAGCACTTCCAGAGCTCTGTGCACAGGACAAATGATTTGTTGAACTTGACACGTTTATATTTCAGAATGTGGCTGTCTGAGTGACAATAAAAATAATTATTCTATGAGAAAATTGGAAAGTTATGGGGAAATTCAGTAAGTGCCCTAGAAAACTTAAGTTTATTTTCATAGAATGATTTAAAAAGTAAAAAAAAAAAAAAAAAAGAAAAGAAATTGTAATTGCCTGCTGTGGTTTGCTGGGTACTTCTGGAGAAAGGTGATGTTGTAGTCCCACTGAGGCAGGGGCCCTTCACTACTTAATTGTAGTGCTATCACTGAGGAAAGAGAATGCACTCTTGCTGTCATTAATGCCTCATTACCCTATTGCTGTGGAGTGGTTTCCCTTGTTCTGTCCGTACTGGAGCATCTCACTGAACCATTAGTAGCAATTTTTTTTGGCTGAATATACTGAGGTGATTCTGCATTTGAAGTGTCTGCATTCCCTTGGTTTCTCTCCCTCGTGTGCAAAGAGGCATAGCTCTTGATATTCTGTATCTAAAAAAGGATACGTTGCAAATACTTCCTGCATGTGAAGTTTTTCAGAATTACTCTCTTCCCTCTCTTCCCTCTTCCTCCCCTCAAACTGTGCATTTATGGTTTTGGGCTCTGAGCTCGGGCACGGAGCTGTTTCATTGCTTCAGGCGGCAGATCTGGAAGGAAGGGGAGCTTTAGGTGGAGAAACGTGGATTTTGTTGTGGAAACACTGTGAAAACAATGTGGCGGCACGTTGGGGAAAGCGCCTTCGAAGGGTGTGGGCCGGACCCTCCTGCTGTGGCAGCTGCCAAGGGGCTCAGCTCCTCAGGAGAGTTGGAGGGGTTGTGGTCTGAGTCGGGACAGACCGAAGGTGAGCGAGCCCAGCTGGGAGTTGATGTCCCCCAGAAAAGAGCGGCTTCCTCTGGTGTCCGGTGACTGATTTCACACTTACTTCAGAGCCGGTCACAGGATGTAGCACATTTGGGTGACTCCTGTATCACTGCGCTGCCCTAGACTGTGTTTTCTTAATGAAGCACCGTTTCCCAAAATACGCTATAACCGTGTTTTGGAGTAGGGTGGCAAATACTGCCTTGTTTGTCAACCATGGGGCGTAGTGGGGATGGCAAATGATTCACTGCCCAGCAAGAATTCAACTTGTAAGAAATGTCTGTAGTTTGCCTTTAAAAAACCTGTATTTAATGTTTAGAAGCCTTGTGAGAATGACAAGAATTTGGATGAATTTTCACAGAGGAGGTGGTTAAGGTATGTGGGAGATTAGTCTTCTAACACCTTGGCAGATTTGGCCAATTTAAAAGAAAAATAACTTGTAGCCGTGATTTTATTTCTGATTTCAAGGAAGGTTAATTTTATCCCTTGCTTTGGGATGTGACATGCGCGGTTGTTACCCCCGAAATCGGACAAAAGCAAAGCACGCGAATTTCAGTTTTCTTCTGGGGTCTGTGAACTTGAGGGGATCACGGTATACCTCCCATCCAGGAACATGTTGTGTGGCTTGAGGTTTTATTAAAACCGTTTTCTACATCTGTACCCAGGGTAGATTCATGCTGAAGGGGAAGGCCAGCAAGGCCAAAGCCAGGTGTTAGGATGTGGCCTGGGTGACTCAGTAGGTGGTACACTTCCTTCTCTGTCAACATTCAATAAGTGGCCTTGTGTGGTGAGGGATGGATCAGCTCTTGGCTGACGTGGAAAAAACCAAACTAAGGCTCCGGTTCTTGTCCGGGAAGGTCCTCTGGGAAGGACAGATATTATTCAGGCTGCTCAGTTGTGACATGGCTGGGCTTTGTGTGTCTGGGAAGCAAGAACTGGATTTAACTGTACTGCTGAGCCGTGCATTTGGGCTGGGAAGGGCCAGTCTGGATGGCGCTGCCATTCCAAGTCTCTGGTGCTCCAGCGCTTGGACCCTGTTGAGAGGCACAGGAGAGGTCCCTTCATTCTCAGAGGCTTTCCTGCAGCAAGCTTCCAGCTGCAGGGATAAAATTATATATCCCACAGTTCTGAACCTCTCTGAAACCTGCCAGGGCTCACAAATGACCAAAGCATGCATGAGCTCTGTTCTGCTTTAAAAAGGAAAAGAAAAAAGAAAAGAAGTAAAAAAAAAAATCACATCTTGGAGCAGTAAAAATGTTTTTTCACCTTAAGGATTGTTATTTCAAAGGATATTTTCTTAGCGACTGAAAAAGAAACTGGAAATCCCATATTATTTCTCCTTGTCTCCCTCAGCCAGGTCCTTTCTGTGCCCAGAATTTTATCTGGTGTGAGGAAAAGGCTCCCTGGATGGACCGAGAGATGTCTGAAGGCAGCGTTCAGGGGGTGTTTGCCACCTGGCCCCGCTGTAGCTGGTTGGCTGCTGGGGTGGCACATCCATTGTGGACGGCACAGCCAGGGCTTTTCTTTTCCAAGCTCTGCTTTAAGGAACAGAGGGAGGAAATATCAGAGAATTCAGTCGTTAAATGGAGAGAATGGTACTTCTGAAATAAGCACAGAGAAGTAAAGAGGTAACTCACTGTTCTAACACACTCTAAGATACAGTTGTTTGGCTATAACTAGGCTGCAAACATGGAACTGAAAGCAAAATCTGGAGTCCTAACAGAATGAAAAACATCTCTGAGCTCAATTCACGTTTAAATTGTTCTTTATTGTAACTACAGAAACAAAAAAAAATCATTATCGTGAATTTCTATTCTGCAGCAGTTTTACAGCAAATTCCACCTTTTGTATTTCTAGGGTTACATTTGTAGGCTTTGGTTTTGTAAGAAAAATCCTGCCCCTTTTCTGTGTGAGGGTTTGAGCACCATTGCCTGTCAAGATTACAGGAGATAGATGTTGCTTCTTCTGTGGAAATGGCATTTCCTCATTAAATGGGATTAGGTAGTGTTACATCAGTTTGAGAAAAAGGTGTTTTGTCTTTCTGAATCCTTCTGTGGCCTCACTGGAAATCTAGATGTCCTACTTGTGTTATCAAAGGAAGTTTGTAGGGAGCTTTCAGAGTCCTATTAAGTGCCTGCCTGTGCTTAAACAACTTTGAGAAGCTGATCCTCAATCTCCCTCTGAGCACCTCATTCCCTTTCTGCACTAAACATTCCCTCCTCCAAACACTAACCCTGTGTTGCTTCCAGTAGCTCAGTCGCACCTCTGTGTCAGTCCCACTGTCTCTCCCTCTCCAAGGCCTCCTGCACTATTGCCGTGCTCTGAGGGGGAAAGATTTTAAGCAAGGAGCCATCCAGAATATTGAAATTATTCCCTAAATTAGGCTCAGAGAAGTGACAGCCAAGTATGCAGTTTCTCCGTGTTTCCAAACAAAGCCTGTGTTTCCTCAGAGGTTTCGAAGCAAGTTTTGTAGGCTGAGTGTGGCAAAAACCAGTGGAATCAGCAAATACTGATCTTTATGATAGAACAGGATATTGTCTTTAGTAATTGTGGGCCAGGTCAGGTGCTCTTGATCTGGGAAGAAAATCAAGTTAATTTGCCTCTTAATGTGATGTGATATTTCTTAACATCTGATATCTAGGAAGACATGTTGTGTCAGAAAACCACAAAGTTAGGACCAGAAAAATTTCATGGAGGTTATAAAATAGAATAGCTCTTCTTTTCTTTTCTTTTCTTTTCTTTTCTTTTCTTTTCTTTTCTTTTCTTTTCTTTTCTTTTCTTTTCTTTTCTTTTCTTTTCTTTTCTTTTCTTTTCTTTTCTTTTNNNCCACAGCAGTGGAAGGGAAGAGCAACGACGCGCTTGGAGTGTGGAGCCTTTTCCTGATCCCTCTGGCACCGAACTGCACCAGAGTGAGCTGAGGACAGAGGCAAAGCCTGGCTGCTCCCTGTCTTTTTGTTGCTGTAATCCCAAGTGTGGAGGCTGCACCTAAGAAGGCCCTAATTTTTTTTTTAATTAAAAAAAAAATAATAACCACCCGGGGAAAAAAAAGATAAATATCCATAATTTCCTGGACAGCGTGGGAGTGAGTGGAGGGGCCTTGTTGGAGCTGGAGCAATCTGCACCCAGGGAGTGTCTGGACCAGCGGGATGTACCCAGAGGTTTGCACAGTGATGCTCCACAGACCGCCCTTGCAACCCCCAGGACTGAGACCACCTCCATCCCTTTCACAAGTAAATAGCAATCTGCAACTTTTCTTTTCCCTTTAGGATTATTTGATAATTTTAAAGTCGTGGGGTGGTGCGGAGGTTTCTGGTTGGGCTTTTTTTTTGTCTGCTCGGTAGCCTTTTGGGAAGGTGACCCATTTGCTTCTAACCAAAGGCACCTAGGAAAACCTGCCCCATAGGAGTAGTTATTCATCTCAGTGAGGGGGAAAAGGATGGAAAGACAATTACTGTGTCTTGTGAGTAATGTAATACGTGACTCAAAACATTAAGCAAGAGTGCTGACGTGATAGCCTCATCCCCTCAACGTGAATTCAGTCTGAGGCATCAGGCTGAAATGTGCAGTAGTTCCCCTGAAGCCAGGTTGCTCTGGCTTTTCATCCAAAGCTGCTGGCATTGGAAGTTAGTCCATAACTTAGAGGAAATGGAGCTGTTTAAGGAGCTTATTCCTATTACAAACACAAAATTGGGAGATCTCTGCTGGAGTCTTTATGTTTTAATGGGTAGAAGGTGGTTTTCACAGGCAGCCTTGTAGTGTCAGGACCTGCAGCCCCTCTGGAGGGTCCTGCTGTGGCTCAGACAAGATGAGCTTTAAAGCCCCTCCAGTTCCAACCCCCTGCCATGGGCAGGGACACTTTGCACTAGACCAGGGTCCCATCCAGCCTGGCCTCGAGCACTTCCAGAGCTCTGTGCACAGCACAAATGATTTGTTGAACTTGACACGTTTATATTTCAGAATGTGGCTGTCTGAGTGACAATAAAAATAATTATTCTATGAGAAAATTGGAAAGTTATGGGGAAATTCAGTAAGTGCCCTAGAAAACTTAAGTTTATTTTCATAGAATGATTTAAAAAGAAAAAAAAAAAAAAAGAAAAGAAAAGAAGTTGTAATTGCCTGCTGTGGTTTGCTGGGTACTTCTGGAGAAAGGTGATGTTGTAGTCCCACTGAGGCAGGGGCCCTTCACTACTTAATTGTAGTGCTATCACTGAGGAAAGAGAATGCACTCTTGCTGTCATTAATGCCTCATTACCCTATTGCTGTGGAGTGATTTCCCTTGTTCTGTCCGTACTGGAGCATCTCACTGAACCATTAGTAGCAATTTTTTTGGCTGAATGTGCTGAGGTGATTCTGTATTTGAAGTGTCTGCATTCCCTTGGTTTCTCTCCCTCGTGTGCAAAGAGGCATAGCCTGGGGTGATGCTCTTGATATTCTGTATCTAAAAAAGGATACGTTGCAAATACTTCCTGCATGTGAAGTTTTTCAAAATTACTCTCTTCCCTCTCTTCCCTCTTCCTCCCCTCAAACTGTGCATTTATGGTTTTGGGCTCTGAGCTCGGGCACGGAGCTGTTTCATTGCTTCAGGCGGCAGATCTGGAAGGAAGGGGAGCTTTAGGTAGAGAAACGTGGATTTTGTTGTGGAAACACTGTGAAAACAATGTGGCGGCACGTTGGGGAAAGCGCCTTGGAAGGGTGTGGGCCGGACCCTCCTGCTGTGGGAGCTGCCAAGGGGCTCAGCTCCTCAGGAGAGTTGGAGGGGTTGTGGTCTGAGTCGGGACAGACCGAAGGTGAGCGAGCCCAGCTGGGAGTTGATGTCCCCCAGAAAAGAGCGGCTTCCTCTGGTGTCCGGTGACTGATTTCACACTTACTTCAGAGCCGGTCACAGGATGTAGCACATTTGGGTGACTCCTGTATCACTGTGCTGCCCTAGACTGTGTTTTCTTAATGAAGCACCGTTTCCCAAAATACGCTATAACCGTGTTTTGGAGTAGGGTGGCAAATACTGCCTTGTTTGTCAACCATGGGGCGTACTGGGGATGGCAAATGATTCACTGCCCAGCAAGAATTCAACTTGTAAGAAATGTCTGTAGTTTTCATTTAAAAAACCTGTATTTAATGTTTAGAAGCCTTGTGAGAATGACAAGAATTTGGATGAATTTTCACAGAGGAGGTGGTTAAGGTATGTGGGAGATTAGTCTTCTAACACCTTGGCAGATTTGGCTAATTTAAAAGAAAAATAACTTGTAGCCGTGATTTTATTTCTGATTTCAAGGAAGGTTAATTTTATCCCTTGCTTTGGGATGTGACATGCGCGGTTGTTACCCCCGAAATCGGACAAAAGCGAAGCACGCGAATTTCAGTTTTCTTCTGGGGTCTGTGAACTTGAGGGGATCATGGTATACCTCCCATCCAGGAACGTGTTGTGTGGCTTGAGGTTTTATTAAAGCCGTTTTCTACATCTGTACCCAGGGTAGATTCATGCTGAAGGGGAAGGCCAGCAAGGCCAAAGCCAGGTGTTAGGATGTGGCCTGGGTGACTCAGTAGGTGGTACACTTCCTTCTCTGTCAGCATTCAATAAGTGGCCTTGTGTGGTGAGGGATGGATCAGCTCTTGGCTGACGTGGAAAAAACCAAACTAAGGCTCTGGTTCTTGTCCGGGAAGGTCCTCTGGGAAGGACAGATATTATTCAGGCTGCTCAGTTGTGACATGGCTGGGCTTTGTGTGTC
Source organism: Empidonax traillii (assembly GCF_003031625.1). NCBI lineage: Eukaryota > Metazoa > Chordata > Aves > Passeriformes > Tyrannidae > Empidonax > Empidonax traillii. The sequence goes on from NW_020955807.1 coordinate 462,634, forward strand.
TGGGAAGCAAGAACTGGATTTAACTGTACTGCTGAGCCGTGCATTTGGGCTGGGAAGGGCCAGTCTGGATGGCGCTGCCATTCCAAGTCTCTGGTGCTCCAGCGCTTGGACCCTGTTGAGAGGCACAGGAGAGGTCCCTTCATTCTCAGAGGCTTTCCTGCAGCAAGCTTCCAGCTGCAGGGATAAAATTATATATCCCACAGTTCTGAACCTCTCTGAAACCTGCCAGGGCTCACAAATGACCAAAGCATTCATGAGCTCTGTTCTGCTTTAAAAAGGAAAAGAAAAAAGAAAAAAAGTAAAAAAAAAAAATCACATCTTGGAGCAGTAAAAATGTTTTTTCACCTTAAGGATTGTTATTTCAAAGGATATTTTCTTAGCGACTGAAAAAGAAACTGGAAATCCCATATTATTTCTCCTTGTCTCCTTCAGCCAGGTCCTTTCTGTGCCCAGAATTTTATCTGGTGTGAGGAAAAGGCTCCCTGGATGGACCGAGAGATGTCTGAAGGCAGCATTCTGGGGGTGTTTGCCACCTGGCCCCGCTGTAGCTGGTTGGCTGCTGGGGTGGCACATCCATTGTGGATGGCACAGCCAGGGCTTTTCTTTTCCAAGTTCTGCTTTAAGGAACAGAGGGAGGAAATATCAGAGAATTCAGTTGTTAAATGGAGAGAATGGTACTTCTGAAATAAGCACAGAGAAGTAAAGAGGTAACTCATTGTTCTAACACACATTAAGATACAGTTGTTTGTCTTTGGCTACAGCTAGGCTGCAAACATGGGACTGAAAGCAAAATCTGGAGTCCTAACAGAATGAAAAACATCTCTGAGCTCAATTCACATTTAAATTGTTCTTTATTGTAACTACAGAAACAAAAAAAAAAATCATTATCGTGAATTTCTATTCTGCAGCAGTTTTACAGCAAATTCCACCTTTTGTATTTCTAGAGTTACATTTGTAGGCTTTGGTTTTGTAAGAAAAATCCTGCCACTTTTCTGTGTGAGGGTTTGAGCACCATTGCCTGTCAAGATTACAGGAGATAGATGTTTCTTCTTCTGTGGAAATGGCATTTCCTCATTAAATGGGATTAGGTAGTGTTACATCAGTTTGAGAAAAAGGTGTTTTGTCTTTCTGAATCCTTCTGTGGCCTCACTGGAAATCTAGATGTCCTACTTGTATTATCAAAGGAAGTTTGTAGGGAGCTTTCAGAGTCCTATTAAGTGCCTGCCTGTGCTTAAACAACTTTGAGAAGCTGATCCTCAATCTCCCTCTGAGCACCTCATTCCCTTTCTGCACTAAACATTCCCTCCTCCAAACACTAACCCTGTGTTGCTTCCAGTAGCTCAGTCGCACCTCTGTGTCAATCCCACAGTCTCTCCCACCCCAAGGCCTCCTGCACTATTGCCGTGCTCTGAGGGGGAAAGATTTTAAGCAAGGAGCCATCCAGAATATTGAAATTATTCTCTAAATTAGGCTCAGAGAAGTGACAGCCAAGTATGCAGTTTCTCCGTGTTTCCAAACAAAGCCTGTGTTTCCTCAGAGGTTTCGAAGCAAGTTTTGTAGGCTGAGTGTGGCGAAAACCAGTGGAATCAGCAAATACTGATCTTTATGATAGAACAGGATATTGTCTTTAGTAATTGTGGGCCAGGTCAGGTGCTCTTGATCTGGGAAGAAAATCAAGTTAATTTGCCTCTTAATGTGATGTGATATTTCTTAACATCTGATATCTAGGAAGAGATGTCGTGTCAGAAAACCACAAAGTTAGGACCAGAAAAATTTCATGGAGGTTTTAAAATAGAATAGCTCTTCTTTTCTTTTTTCTTTTTTTTCCCTTGGGCCAAAACCGTGCAATATTTTTAAAATAGAAAACCAATTTTTATAATTGTGTGGTAACATGGATCTGATAATTGCCAGGAATAAGGAATCAGATCTCAAATTCCCTGTACCTTAGTTGTTATTAAAAGGGGGAGGCAGTACATGGGTTTGGGCTTTACTGATTCACACCAGAAGAGAATCTGGTAATTCAGTGGTTTGGGCAAGTCTGGACTTATATAGGATTAGTCTGGACTTATATAGGACTAGTCTGGGCTAGTCTGGACTTCCACAGGACGAGGTTCTTTTAAATTCAGATTTCTGCCTCATAGAAAGAGCAGAGCTGGGGTTCTTACATCCTTGTCATGAGAAGCCTTCCAAATGAAAGCCTAAAGGTATCAGAGCAAGTTTACAGAAAGGGTGAGGAGGACTCCGCTCCTGGAAACGAATCTATCTTGACTTTTATCAACTTTTATTCATATATATTTTATTTTGTACAGAGGCTGCCTCTAGATGGATTTTGGCCTCAAGCACGTCCCCAAGTTGCCAGTCATCAGCTGAGCTGTAGCAACCGGTGACACATGTTTTCATAGATGAATGCTCATAATTAATGTGAATGGGAACTGCATGTACAGCTTTTTGTCCAATTTATAATATTTTTTGCGTTGTTCATTTTACCCCAGAGACATCTGTTCGCTTTTATTCCAATGGAAATTAAAGAGCTAACCTCGGTCAAAGTTAAAATTGGTTATTAGTGCTACATTATGTTTTCAGAAATTTAATCAAGCCTTAGTTCACTCAGGTAAATCAGCTCCCGTTTTCAGCCCAGCCTCCTTTCAATTTGACAAGTTGTGTTGCATTTTAGTGGTCAGAATTAAAATTAACATTAAAATTAACATTAACCTTGCATTCCCCTGGATCCAGGACAGCACTGGAGCTAAGGCAGCACAGCCTCTTACAGTCTTAGAACTGGCTTTGGGAACCCACATTTCTGAGCTATTTCATTTATTGCCCCATAACTTCTCTCAGGGAGAGAAGCTCATGTTTACGTGCCATGTTCCAACTTTAGGGTCCCTCACAAAAATGGGGAAGTGTTGGATTGTACTGATTTTAATCCCACTGAGAAGCTTTGCCATTTTATAAATTTATGTTATGAATTGTCAGTATCTGGATGTTTCTGAAATTGCCACCGGTGGAAAAAGAAGTTCTTTCTGTGCAGTGGTTTTGACAGGGGACTGAACTGAATTGTTTAAGTGTTGTACAACCCTGGCCTTCCAGAAATTCCATTAAATTGCCTGGGCATGCAGATGAACTGAGCACCAAACCAACCTTCACAGGGTAATAAATACTGGTTTTGGAAACTGAGGAAGTCAGTCAGTCAGTGGAGCCTGTGGATGGAAGAAGGGGAAGTCACTCCATGGAGCTGAGTAAACACAGTTCTTGCTGTACATAACTCAAAAGGAGGCTTTGCAGCCTAACGTGCTCCTCTGAATTCTTACATTATCCATCTTCAGTGTTTCCTCTCTAAAGGGGTCAGAAACTCCTGTTAGAGCTGTTTGCTTTGAAATAACTTATTCAGTACTGCATCCATCTAATCCAAAGCTTTTCCATCAACACTAGACTGAAAGTTTCCTGTTCTTTGGTTTTCTGTGGTCTGCCTTCTTACTCACCATAACCTCTGGGCTGCCAGGTCATACATGACTTGTAAGTCCTGACTTGTGTTTGATTATAATATGAGCTCCTGAACCCTTTAATTTGGTTTCTAATTCCACTGGGCAAGATTGAAATACGAGTTTGAAAGCGAAATGTTATCTATTAAAAATCCCATTTTACTAGTATGTAAAAAATGCCCAGTTCTATCTAAGCCCAGCTTTTTTTGTCCGAGGATATAACATCCTGGTGACATCAGACACGAGCTTAACTATATTATTTTTGGCCCTTTCGCAGTGGCTTTAACTCTCTGTCTTGTCTCAGCCAAAATTGTGTCAGAAGGGGTCAAAAAGGAGAATGTAGTAGCAGCACTGAGAAGGTCATTTTTGCTTAATACGTTGGGTGTGCTCACTTAAACCCTGGGGCTTAATATGTGAGGAACGCTTGATTGGCTTGGATCAAGTACAAGTGCTCCCATACTGGAAACTAATCCTGATAGGTTTTACAGGATGTTTCAAGTTACTAAAACACAAACCTCTGAGTTAGAGGGAAGGAGGACCCTGCTGGGTTTGCCTCTGGAAGAAACAACAGAGGCACAGCGACTCATTTGCTTTGAAGGAGGATGAGCGAGAGGGCGTTGGGACACTGAGTAAGGCTGGCAGCCCCCTGGTGGCCGGGGCCGTGGGAGTTACACACCATTTCCATGGTGTTACTGCCAGCTGAACTGCACCGGTGGCAATCTCGGTTACTCTCTCTGCTCCACAGAGCAAACAAACCCCAGCCACGCTGTTCCCCCTCCCCAAACTCCGCACAGCCCTGTGCTCGGGTGGGAGCGCACCCGTGGGTGGCAGGGAGCGTTCGGGAAGGTTCTGCACATACTCGATGTGCAAAGTCATGTGAAATATTGGCAGTGACAATGGCAAAGTTCTTCTGACTCCTGCTGAGATTTCCTCGGGACTTTGCTGCAGGGAGATGTTTGAAACAACAGGACTGAGGATCTTTAGGTTTACAAGAGAGGAAAGAGAACTGACTGTGCACGTGATTGGATAAGGCCAGAGGTGGAGTGAGAAAAGGACATGTAGAGCAGGAGCCCATTGCTGAGATGCCTCCCAACTCTATTTTCTCAATATGGTTCTTTCTTGGTGCAGAACTCCCAAAAAAGGGGCTTCTCTGCCTCTGGGGAATAGAGAAGGCAGGAAAGTTCTGCAGTGCACCTGAGAGTCCGTGCTGCTTGCTGGAAAAGCAGTGGGTGCCAAAAATACCCTTTGTGGGTTTAAATATGATCAGTGAGATGATCATATCACATGATAAATATGAGATCCTGATCTAAACAACCCACTGAATAAACCCCTTCAGCCTTGTTTTATCTCTGCCCTGAAATCTTGGAAAATTCCATGTTTGCTGATATATTTCTAACTAAAATTGTTTTCTTGGTCCTGGCCTTTTTTTTTGCTGTAGGACTATCCCTATGTGTATATTCAGCAATTAGTTAACAAAACATTATGAGTCTTAATTATCAAAATCTGCTAGATTTTGAATTCTGCTAGAAAAAGATGAAAAATATCTTTCCTTTAGCTACCTACTAAGTATTTGCCTGTTCATCATCCTGGGCTGTATTTAGATAAAATTTAGATTTAATCTCTGAGGCGCAAAAAGACCACCAAAATGTCTCATTAGTTGTTTATCTCAATGTTCCTGTTTATATAGGGGGAAAAATATTTAGCTGAAGATATTTTGCATGTAAAACTAACATGTTAAACATAGAAGGCAAGAAATTAAAAGGTCAGCCTCTGGTTATCACACTCTTGAAGGTTTTAGAATTATTAGGTATCATCCTCTCATGACTTTTATTTGTAGCTAAGAGGAAGCTTTCCTGTTCATGCATGGAGTATAAGAGGAAAAGAGACTTTCCTTCTTTTTGAAATCTTATTCTGAATGAACCAGTCATTCCAGAGAACTGACTAAAAGCAAGAATTAGGAAAGGGCTCCTGCTGGTTTTTATGGAAGAGGTCCCGCTGTCAGCTCAGTAAGTGCTGGTTACAGTGGCATCCATCCACTCAGTGCTTTAACTTTCGACAGGAGTTTGACAAGAAATACATGTATCTCTTACCACTGTTTTAAAAAAGGCAATTTAAAATATTTGAATTTTTGGTTTTGCCACAGATTTCTCATGGGGTGAATATTTCCTTTTAAAAAGGAAAAATATCTCACTGAAACATAAAATGGCTGAATTTATGTGATTTTATTTTTAAATGGCTTTCAAGTCCTAAAGGACGGAGTCCAATCTCGGTGTGGATGTGGGTCACAACCTCAAACCAGATGCTTGTTCAGAGGCTTTTCCACAAAGGTCCTTCTATCCCTACTCTTTCAGTGCTAATCCCTCAGTTGAACAGATAGAATCAGCATCATTTTTCAAAAAATTAGTTCCTTTCTGTTAATCCCACATTTGCAAAGAACAATGATCCATCAGATCTCCTAATTTGTGAAGTGGGAGTCAATGACACTGAAGACTTGTGTGAAATATTATGCTCGCATTTAGAGGCTTGGAAAAAACCTTGGGAAAAACTCTTTCCCCTAAAAGATCTGATCTGATTTCTACTGCCTTGTTGCATCTGAGACCTTGACTGAATCCATCCAAGCTGGTTGCAAGTCTGGCTCTGATCTCTGTTAAGAATCAGGCCACAGTGAAGTCAACAACATAAACAATGTCTCCAGGAATAAATGCAAAGGGAATAGGAAAAGTGACCTAAATTTCTGTGTCTTCAACCTTAGGAGGATTTCCAGTGCTGTTTATTGGAAAGCAGCGAGAGCCTTTTTTCTGCCTAATTTTTCCTGCCTTTTCTACTAACTTGTTATGTATCTTTGATCAAGAGACTGATAATTTTTGTTTAACTTTGTTCGTTCTTTTTTGCCACAAGGAAGCTCTTTTTGTTAACTTCATGCATGTGATTCTTCTTACCTAGCTCTAGTCATCACTAAACCCCTAAAAGACTGAAAAAAATAACCTTTTTGTCTAAGTTAATATCTTCCTAGAGAGGAAAGGGAGACAAGCACCTTCCTCCCCTCCCAGAACATTTTGTTAGGCCAATTTTCCCACCCATCATTTTGCAGGTAATTTGCACCTCTCTGTGCGAATTTCAACTCGGGCCAGACCCATTTCCACTTCTGGGCAGAAATGATGTCAAATCCATGGTTTGGCAGCGATCAGACTGGAAGGATGAAGTGGGTAATGGAGTGCTGCTCATGCCTTGTAGGTTTAGGATGAATAGACCTTGCTGTTTTCAGAAGAGACCTCTTGTCTAAGGGCAGTAATGAAAGAGAAAAGCCCTCAACCTTGCTTGAAATAATAGGAATTAGCCCGTAAAGTCACCATCAGCAGCTTGGTGACACAGTGGGCCTGCAGAATTCCCAACACCCTGTGCTTAGTGGGCCACCACCCCAGATGGCATAGCTGCAGTAGTGAGATTTGTTTGTGAGTGGGAGAGCAGAAATCTAAAAAACAAAACAAAAAAAAACCCCAAAGTCCAAGCTGGGATTTTCTTCTCTGTGTGTATGTGTATTATTTCTGGCTCCCATGGCATTTTTCCTCTGAAGTTTGGCTTTGTTCAGTTGATAGTATCACTTTGGTCAAACCAACTACATTTCCAGACCTGGGCTGCACAGCCCATTACTGAGGTGAACAGAGGGGTTTTTAACCAGTAACCTCATTAAGGTTTTTGCCCAGCAAGAAGATGTTCAACGTGCAGTGTCACAGTTCTTTGGGCTCCTCAAACCAAGTGGAATGTGCCCACCTTTCCAGGAGGTGCTTTTTTTTCCCCCCTTCTCTTTGTCACATGTTCTGTGCTGTTTGCCACGCGAGTTACAGATGGGGATTTTAATTTAAAAAACCCAAATGTAATAAATTCAGCAGATTAGTATTTGGCCAGGATTGAGTGCTGAGATTGTTCAATTGACTATTATGGAAAACACATCAGCCAACCTCCTCCCTGACCGGAGAGCGGTGGTTCCATCCCCTCACAAACAAAGCCTTTGTTATGTCCTCCTCGCGCTGTGACTCTGGTCTCTGCTGTGCATTTGTTTCCAAAGCAAAACAAAGAATTCATAATCTTTGGCAGTTGAAACATTTCAGCTCGGCTTTTCCTGTTATACAACTCACCTACTAGGACTGGGTGGATGAGCTCACTGCTGAGGAGCGGTATTTTTTTCAGATGCCTTCAGCCCTGTTTGTCTCTAGTCCAGCTTTAACCAAAAGTCAACCCTAAAGCTGAGTCTTAAGGCTTTATGTGCCGCTGTGGAAGGACTCCAGCCTGTCCATTTGGTCTGGTTTGGGAACATGAACACGCACACACACACACATGTGCATTATTCACATTCCCTGTGCTGAAATGTAGAGGGAGCGGATCATCAGCATGTCTCAAACAGCTTTGGGCTGTTTCACCTGCATTCTGCCCATTCCTCCCTGCTGTTTATTTATAACACGTCTACACTTCTGTGGGGCTTCGTGAGAAAAGTCATAATGGCAACAAAGATTTCGTTGGTCCTCCCAGCGTGCACCAAAGTGCCCCTGGCTTGGAGTGCAGGAGTCCTGTCCTTGCAGGGGACACATTGGAGCTTTTTGGTGTAACCCTCACGAAACTGAATTTTCCAGTGAGCCGTGTGATATCACTTCCTTAGTGTTTTAGCTATTCAGGTTTTAAGTGCTTCATTTTTTATTCCCAGGCATTGAAACCAAGAGCCAAAGAAGCCCAGCAGAGGAAAGGAGGAGAAGAACACTTTAAAGGCTGTAAGGTACTGGACTGCTTTCTTATTTTTATTTTTTATTGCACTTCATCAGCATAAACTGCACAATTTATTAACCATTGGGCATAATGGGGTCTTCAAAAAAAGCAGCTATTAATTTAGAAAATGAGTAGACTACCTGAGTAAGGACTGTACCAGTATTAGGCCTGAAAGATGAGCAATGAATGACTCTTCCTTCTTGGATGAGTATTTGTAGGATTACATATAAATTTGAAGGTTGAACGAGAGGAAGTGAAAATGGAAAAAGTGACACTTCTCTACAAACTGCTCTGCTAACCATTTGAGTTCTCCGAGAGTGCATTTTTTGACATTTAGTAACAATTATTTGATGTATTTTCGTATTTGAGGATGTTGAGGCCCTTGGCCAAGGCAGGGGATTTGCGCTGCATTACCCACATTGCAGATGTAGGGACAGCTCTGCTCCCAGGACTTGCAAAGTGTGGGAACTGAAACAAAGACTCACAGAGGTGCTGGTTGTTTCCGTGGGGTGATGGAAGAGGTCAAACAGCAGGTCAGTGGCATGACCAAGAGCAAAACCCGAGCGTGCTGACTCCTGGTCTTGTGTCCTGCTTACTGAACTCTGCCTCCTGTGGCAGGAAAATGGCAGCCAAAATACTGCAGTCATCTGGGGTGGGAACAGGAGGGGGAAAGTTTCTCAGAAAAAAACATGTTCGGCTTTTTATGCATCAGCCACTGTCAGGATTTGTCACTTGCAGTGACAAAACTGCCTGGGCAGTTTTTGTCTATTGACTTCTGTTCCTCACCCAAATTTGTTAGTGGGTCCTGACTTCTCCCGTTCCCTCTATTCCAACATTGCTCTCTGCATAGTGCCTGTAAAGTCAGAGGCTTTCTTTGGTTGTTTTATAACTTTCCAGTGGTGAATAGCATTACACAACCAACAGCAATACATGGAATGAGGCATCTCTGAGCGGGGAAGGGGTGGAAATTTGAAGCCTGGCAAACTGTCTTTACAGGAGGAGTTGGACACACGTTGTGTCCGCTCTCCCGAAGCCTTTACACGCTGGCACACGACGTGGCTGGTGGTTGCCATAATCTTTTATTGGGAGTGTTTTTTCCATCCCTGTGAGCGAACAATGCCGCGGGATCTGCAGCGCTCGTTGTGTTCAGTGTAGGAAATGGATAAAGCACACGGAGCACACGGGAACAAAGCACAGTGCCTGCCAGCTCCAAAGATGGATCTGATAAGCACTGCACGGGTAAGAATCAACATGCCCAGGGCATGATAGGAGCGTTGTCATTCTGCTGAACAGCCAGTTGATTTAAGTGCTACCACTCACCGCTGAGACCTGGATTTATGTGTTTGTAGTCATTTCTCTGTCAATACGTCAGTGCCTAATGCAGATCAGTGCTCTCTCAAGCAGGATGATCGAATTTCCTCTTCGCTGATGGGGGAACTGGAGCCACAGAGAGACTTCATGATTTGTTCACACAGCCAGCCAAGATGGAATAAGGGATTCCCAATTCTCAGTTTGTTGTTCTAGTGATTGGTGGAGCCTGTTTCCATTCCCAAGCAGTAATGTCTATCCTAAACCCATTAAGAACACTCCTTCCTATTCCATATTCCAAGCTAGAACAAACTGTACTGAGGTGACCCCAATTGTGAAGCTATAAATTTAATTTACAAGGTCATTTATATGGGAGGAGAAGTAGTGTCAAAATACAAGAATCTATGCAAGGAGAAAACAGAAGAGGCATGGATAACATAACCCCTATAAAATGTCTCCACATGTGATTTGTGTGGAAACAGTTGCTCTGAGATCAGAAGGAAATCTGTTGCTTTTGGCAAACCTGGTAATTCTACAGCTCAGGAGTTACTGGGGCCTCTGTGTGAGACTTTCTGAGCCATGGACTTATCTTAAAGACTTCCTGTTTTGTAGCTCTGGGTCCTGCCAAAATGTATGTTTTAGCATGATTCAGTTCTGTTGTTACAGTGATAGCAAGATCTACAGGGAACTGGGAGAAGATTAGAAGATAATTCAGCAGCAGGCAGAAAGGTGAACACAGTCCGGAATGGAAGGTAGAAGAGCTGAGAAGAAAATTTCAGGCTGGATGTTATTTAGCAGCATTGTAGTAGCTTTCTGTAGCTCCATCAGTGCAGTGAGCCTGTCCTCACTATAACACTTGTTTGCTCTAAAACCCCTTTCCTTCCCCTGCCAGCAGTGTGGTCAGGAGCAACTTCAGAAGGAGGTAGAAACGGCCAAATTAAATTTATTTGATTTCAAAAATATTAACAAAGCCATTACTAAAGCATCTAGAGGATATGACCTCTAAAGCTCTTCTGTACCAGGTGCCGACACAGGGTGGTCAGTTCTTTGGCAGCTGCTCTAAGTGATGGTAATCAAAATGGGGAACAAACCATCTCTGGTTTGAGTTGTGGACACACAGGGCTCGTCTTGGAGCTAATAAAGGCAATTATAGCTGCATTTCTGTGCAACTGGGGAAGGACAGATGAAAAATAAACCATCATTTGGCAAAAGGATCTGACCACACGAGGTCTTCCAAAAGCAGTAAAGGGTCTGACAATCAGTGGGAAGCACTGCAAAATCTTTGTCTTTGGAAAACTTGTGGCCCTAATCCCATAAGATGTCTTACCTCAAGACCTCAACCCTGCCAGAACCCAATCTACCCCATACTAAATAACAAAAAAACCCCAGGAAATCAGTTTATCTTAAAATCACAAATCAACACACTTGAGGAAATATTATGTGAAAGCAGAGTTAAGAACTCCCATAGACAGGGCAGGTGGAAACCCATCTTGTATGGACAGGGTGAGTGCTCTAAGTTTGGGTCAGTTTGATGCATCAGGGCAGCACTCAGGGGCTACCAAAATGTGGTATCATAAAATACAGAGAGCGGGAAAATAGCATTAAAAAGCACAACAGAAACAGGCATTTCACCAGCAGTGCTTGCAGCACTTTGTCTCCAGGTTCAGCTTTCTTTCCCTGGTAGCATCTCAAGGAGATGGATCCAGGAGTAGAGCTCTCATCTGAGCTTTAGGCATCCTGGAAAGAAAATATTAGCAAGCTTGGGAGAGAATGTAGATAGGAAGAAGCCCCAGACTACTCAAAAGGGTTTTCTAGCTAGGACATATGAGGAGGGAAATCTTGGTTCTGATGAAATAAATGGGAATTTTTCTTTTCTCTGCCAAGGGACCAAGATTTTACCCAGGCCTCAAGAGCAGGCAAGTCTGAAAAGGAGGGTGAAATACCTCTTGTTCAACTATGTAGGCAACCACTGGGCTGAGCTGGGTGATCTGGGCATAATTCAGTATTTCTTTTCCAGCCACTGGAAAGATGAGGGAGCTTTTGGAAAGTGGATTCTGACTTAAATGTCAGAATTAAAAAATTAAAAAGTGTGACTGGATGAATGGACAGGCTTAGATGATGGATTAGCTCATAAATTTGCAGTTACTCACCTGGTCTCCTCCGCAGTATAAAGTCACCTCCCTCCTTTCAGTGGCAGCTTTCCTTGTCACCTGTAGTTAATATTGTAATTAAATAAACATAGATTTGGCATGAAATTTATGCTGGGCTCCCTCTCCCATTCATGGAGTAAGGAAAGAGATACCTCTCTGACCTGGCCCTGTGGCACGTGGGACCCATCAGTCAAAGGCTTGGCTTTCCAGAGCAGTTGTTTAGATAGCAATTCCCAAGATTTACAGAGGAGATAAATTAGACTGAACTCCAAACCACGCCATCTCCCTCGCTTGTCTTAAGGGTCAGAAGGGGAAAAAAACATTTACAAACGGATAGAGGGACAGGATGGGAGCTGAGCTCTCACTCCCACTCCCTCACAGCCATGTAGAGCTGGGTTAGATACATACAGGAATTATAGCTGCATCTGTATGTATGGGAATCAGACTGAATCAGCTGCTGAATTTGATGCAAGCGTGGGCACTCAGAAGGTGCTGATTTAATAGCTCTTGAACTCTGTAGAGGCTCTTCAAGAGCTGTTGAAGCAGCTTTGGAAAAAAACACTTCATTTCTGTTGGTTTTGGGAGAAGAAAGCTTCAGTGGCAGCAAACATTCTGTAATAGAGCAGATTTTTTTTATTGTGTTGAAGAAAAAAAAAAGAAAATCTCTGTTTTGAGCTGTTATTAATTGTCACTGTGCAATTGAAAGGTCAAACCTGATGTTCTTGAGCGAGCAAAATGCTTTGCAAAGCCAATGGAGTTTTGCCTGAGAAAATACTGGATAGAAGCATGCCCAAATGTCAGCATTGGGACTGGATTTGAACTGGGTTCAGGCATTAGTTAAGAGACTTCCAGAATAAGCTCTAAATGGAGAGGGAGTGCTCCCTTTAAAGGGTACTTCTACATGAGAAATACGGGCTGATACCCTCAGTTTATGAACTCTCAGGAAGGAGAAGCGAAGTGGCTGCAATTCATGGCTCTGTTCCCTCAGCCCTCGAGGTGCCAGTCACCAAGGTGGCATTAAATAAGTCTAAGCTCAGCCTAAATGCTGCTCCTGAAAGTGCCAGCTGACCCCCCATCCTGACCCTCTGAGCAGGTGAGACAAGGCTGATTTCAGCTCAGACCAGTTTGGAATGTCTTTGCATCCATTTTTCATGAATGTGCAAGAAGCAGCAAGAGTATTTATAGTGTAACAACTGTCTGTGGTGCAGGAACCAGGAAGAGACTGGAAGAAGTTGGACTTTATTTATTTCTTTTCATCCTGAGCTTTTAATTTCCAAACAGGATGGGATATAAAGCACTGAGTAGATTGTGTGTATTCCTGCACTGAGTGATGTCTCCTGGAAGTAGAATCAGATGTTTGCCAGTCTCAAGTCACTCTGCTATTGATGAATGAGACCTTCACACTGCTGGGTTCTTAACTCCTACAATGATAGTAATTAAATATAATATTAAAGGCTGCAAAATCTAAATCAGATATCAGCTATCCTCAAGCTAAAGCTTGACCCAGTCTCTGTCAAGGGACTATTTAAATACACTATTTAAAGGGCAAGATAAACCAGAGTAAATAAATAACTCCTTTGAATCAAAAGATGAACAAAGTTCAAGCTCTTCACTTTAAGAAGTGCTTTGGTCACAGTGAACAGCTTTGTCACAATCAGAAGATTGTGATTACGGAATTTGCTCTGGCAGATGAAGGTGTAACTGGAGCCAGCAAACAGAAGGAAGAGGATCCATTCAAAGCAGGAGGAAGGCTGCATTTTGAACAATGAGCTTATTTAACAGGCTTGGAAAAAACCATCCGGGAACATTGTGGATCTCCATCACTGGAAGTCTTTAAATCAAGGGCGGATGGCTTTCTGATGTCTGTGCTTGTTGCTGTAGCAGGAGTTATAGGCTTTGAAATTGCATGGCTTGTGTCATCCAGGAAGCCAGGGCAGAGGATTGCAGTTGCTCTCCAGTGGCCTTCCCGTCCCTGCAAAGCACTCAGCTGGATTGCTGCTTGCAGCAGGGCTGGAAGAGGGAAAGTAACATTTCTCATCTCTGGACAATAGATGACTGGAGGTTTCCACTGGAGTTACGGATCAGGTTTTCTTGAATTTTCCAGGCAGTGCACTAATTTTTCAGGGAATGAGGAAACTGCCAAAGGACCTTTTGGTTATTTTAAATTTCGTTATAGCAGCCTTTCCACTCCTCCCACTCGTCCTCGCCTCCAAACTCAGTGTAGAGGTGAACAATGCATAGAAGTGGGGCACTGGTCCAAATATGAAAACACTGCCCGTAAATAACTGTGTTTGCACTGGGCACCCCCTTTAAATGACACTAATAAAAAGTTGACAGAATTTTTCTGAAATGAGTTTTGAAAGAAAACAGTTTTCAGCAGTTTGAAAAAAAAAAATCCTATATTTAATTTGCAAATGGCACATATTGACTGAGGCTGGCCATAATGTTCATGAATAATCGTGGACACGTGAGGAACAGGATCTACACAGTCACTTCCAAGCCTCATTCCAGAATCAGCATATTCCTACAACACTCCTAATCTGATATGGCAGGTGATGGTAAATACAGTGCACACAAAAGAGAAGAAACAACAGGCCATTGCTCAGTGGTGTTCTGCAAATAAACCAACGTTGTGCACACGCTTGCTGCCAATTAATTAAACCACAGATTATCTGCAAATATTTACCTGGTGGCTGGGGTTTGAAAAAGCTATAACATCAAGAGTTTGGTACACAGTATAGGTTTGCTTTGCATCTCAACAGACCCATCAGTGAGAGTGAATGGTAAGGGGGAAAAAAAAAAAAAGAGGAAAAAGCCCAAATGAAAACAAATAGATTATGTTTCTAAAACCCTACCACATCTGTGATGCACTGAAATGATCAGACTCTTAACTGCTTGTAAATCTGCCTAGGCTGGGCTTGGGCAATGATTTTTAGTTTGCCAGCAGAACCCTTTCTCCTGCTACCATCGTGGCACCGTGTCAGCCCAGCAAGAGGCAGCAACAAGGGCGTAAAAGTCAAGTGGGCAACCTGAGAAGGAGGCAGTTCAGCAGGACAAGGTTTTCTGTCCAAGCAGAGGAAGTAATTGTATTTATAACCTGTGAACTCCTGAAAGCCGAGGGAGAGGACATCTGAGGACAGTGCTGTGGCTTGCCATAGTCCAACCAGCAGCTGTGTCATTTTCTGAGGAAAAGCATCAGGAATTCTTGCTCAGCTGCTTAATAGGGTGTGTTGGAGCTCTGCTGTCCTTTGTGGAAGGGGGTCCTTCCCAGCACAACGGTTTTGTGTCCACTCTTGCCAACCTCAGTATCCCCCCCGAGCCGTGTCTTATGCTTCCATAAATCTTAAACTTGGTCTGAACTGAAAGAGCTTCAAATAAATGTCTTTCAGTTATTTTTCTTTCCTGTCTGGTTTGAGAGTTTGGTGTTGGTAGGGAAGAAGGTTTTTGTGGGTTTGGAAGCAAACCTTCTGCTGTTGGACACTTTGCATAGCCTGTGCATCAGGCTGGGGCATGGTGGCAGAAAGGAGGACTTTGGAAGGGGAAGGAGACAGAAGGAACAGTTGTGGAGGTGTTCTGGAGATTAGAGGAGCTGCACAGACAGATTGTGGGTACATATTAGGATTTTTTATTATTATTATTATTATTTTTATGGCACTGAGGAAAAAACCAGGAGACTGCAGAAGCTCAGCTGAGCGTTCCTGCTGACATCCTCAGCTGGGGAAGTGTTAAAAATGTTGACACACACTGTCAACTTCTGGTTTCAGATTTACTCCAGCAGGATGAGAGACAGGAGTTCACCTCCCTCAGACATTGTTTCAGGCTGTCTGGGGGTTGGAGGAGATAACACTGCATCAGCTTACGGTTCTTTATGGGTTTGCTTGTAATTACAGGAAAGGAAGATTGAGTTTTTGAGTGCTCATTTCAGTGGGAGCAGAAATGCAGAGGCACTTCCGAAAACCTTGCCTGCAATTTATTTTAAAAGCGGAACTTTCGGCTTTTAACCTCAGTTCTGTGAAAAAATGTCAAAGATGGAGAAGCGTACTGGGCCCTGCACGTGTGCAGAAATAGGTATGACAGCCCTACCTGATTAATTCTGAAGGAAACCAGCACAGCTTTAAGCAGATGAAATCGCTCAGAAATAAGTGAAGGCCTGAAAATTTAAACTGAGGGAGGTGAAAACCGGCTCTTGAACATCAAACTCCACAGAACTTCTCACTTAACTCTGTAAATCGAAGCAATTCTGTTTCTCCGAGCAACCCAAACAAATTGAGCTTTGTCTCCCAGGCCAGTGGAAATCTGTTATAGAGTGCTGCTGCAAAGTGAAGTGGCTCCAGTGACTCTGGAAAGGGAGGGAAGGTTCCCAGGCTGTCTGTTCCCAACCCAGTTTCATTTCTCGTGCTCGGTTTCACTTGCAGAGTGCCCTGAGAGAAAATGTAATTTAGACTAGAGCTGCATTCACAAGTTAATGGCACTGACTGTAATCCCTCAAAATGATGGATACTGGAATTTCCCCCCCTTCCCAGGGGGAATTGCATTTCTCAGTGTCACGTAAGGAAAAGAAACAAACATGCAGAAACAGCAACTGGCCCTCAAATCTTTGAAGATGCACGTGTGTGCTTCCAAAGCTGAAGCAATTTTCCTGCCAGAAATCATTGTGACCTAAACTTAGAGCTCCTGTATCAGTGCCCTTTGTACTGTGCTGACCTTGTTAAAGATTCTAGTCTATGCATCGTAAAAAAAAAAAAAAAAAAGGAAATTGTCGGGGTAGCAAAGAGATCATCCAGCAGGCAAGGGTTTGCCCCTTGAGGTAAAGACGCAAAGCCCAGCTTCTGGTGTCTGTCTCTTTATGTTCTGCATGTCATGAGTTCTCAGCAAATGTTTGAACAGGAGTATTTGATTGGTTTGGGCTGTTTTTACAGCATTATATCTGCTTTTGCTTATTTTGTTTGGATTGATTTGCTGCTGTTGCTTTGCTACACGTTCCCACCTGCGCTGTGCACATAAGGGGGCTCTTGCTGAATGGTGATGCCCTCAAAATGTTCCTCAAAAACCTCTCAGGGTGAGAAGTCGATGGTTTTGCCTGAAAGAGGTGTGTGGAAGGATCACACAGGGCCACTCTGATCTCTTCCTCCGGTGATATGAACACTGGTGGTGAGAAAGGAAGCCTGAGAGGGATCTTTTTTACACAGGCAATACAGGGAGGGTTATTTCACCAACAGAACTACAGATCCAAACTCTGCAAAGTTCTACAAAGTGTCTGGAAAGAATACTGAGTGGAATAATATGGGATATGTGGGTAATAGATGATGTGGAGGGGACAGAGGGGGTGGAATGATCAGATGATTTTCCTGGGCAGTAGCAGGCAGGGGGTCCTGGTGGGTATTTGTGTTTTCTGCTCTTCTCAGGTGCCCCCTCCAGAAAAACTGCCTCACCAGTAGGTTTCTTTCCTTTGAACAGGCAGGGAATAATACCAGGAAAAAAACCCCAACATAATTAAAGCAAGGCTATTCTTTGTTGGTGTTTTGGGGAACATTTTTGCGCAAAGACTTTTACAATTTGGTTTTGCAAAGAGGTACCTTAAAACACTGACAATTGACAAGCAAGCTGGAGCAGGGAACTGGATCGTATCAAGACTGTTGGGTGATGCATTGACATTTGGTGTTGTGACTCCATTAATCAAAGCTCTTTTGGAGGAAATTCTTCCCGGTTCCTTCATCCCCAAATAATTTACACTGGGAGCAGTGGGTCTAAACCTCTTTGGCAGGCTGGAATGGAGGAGCATGATGAACAGCTAGCCTGGCTCCTGAGTGACCAGACACTCACTGCCTACCAGGGCTCTCCCTCCTTTTTTTTCCAGGCATGCACCGGGTCTGTTGTGCCTGGAGGGAGCTCACAGTAGATATTTGTGAATGATCAAATAAAAGGGGGCTGAAGGACCCAGAGACTCAGCAGAGGATCTCAGGTGAAAGAAAGCCCGGTTGTTCACCTTGCTGTGCCTGATATGTGGTTTGTCAATTAGGCAGCAGGAGCTGAGCTGGTTGTGTGTTGACCTACAAGCATTAATTGGCTGGGAGCCATATCCTGTGAGGACTGTGCTGTCCTCCTGATTTGAAAAGCAGCACCACGGTTGTGGTTCCACTTTGGGGTTTTGAAACACAGGCTTTAGTTAAAAAAAAAAAAAAAATTATCTTTAACCAGGTGCACTTTGACTATTTATTTGGAAAAAAATAAAAAGGGTTTTGCACAGGAGTATCCATAGTTTTCCAAGGGTTATTAACATGCATAGCCATGCCTGGCTTGACCGTGCAGTGTGCTCCTAGACAGAATGACAAAGCTGGAAAAATGAAGTCAAGGAAATATGAGCTGATTTATTTTTTGTATGTAACAAGCTAAACCTTGATCCAGTGCATCTGTGGAGCAAAAAAGAATATTTATCCAGTTCCACCATCGAAAACACTGAGAAACACATGAGGTGAGTGTGAATTGTCTCAGTGGAACTCATGTATTCTCCAGACATAATTAAACGCTGGCCCAATTTTTAATGCTGGCTACTTAATTGGATGTCAGAAATTCCACATTTGGAGCTTCAGTTTGACCTTTAGTTACATAAAAGAAGCATTTAAGAGTCTCCAGTGAGTGTCAGTGTCTGAATGCAGATGCCTCAGTTGAAAGCTGTGCTCCTTTACAATGGTGCATTCCAGGAGGAGAAAGCCCTGATCCTGCAGAGAGTTTGGAGCAGGCTCCAGCTTGCTGCCACTGACACCAGCTTGCTGGAATCCACTCAGTCCAGGGAATGGTACACTGGTAAAGACAAGCAGATGTGAAAGCAGTTGCAGGGTGCAGGTCCAAATTAGCATGAGATTTTTTTTTTTTTTGCCATCTAAATACTCATAAATTTGAGAATATACTTTAATTTCAAGGTGGAGTTTCAGAAAGGAAAGCTCAGATAACCATCATTCTCAAATGCCAGAGGATTTAGAGAGAACACCAACAGTTACAGTGAGACTTCTAGTAAGTGGTGGAGCCTGTTAAAGCTGGTGTGACCAGGTGGAAAATGGGACTCTGATACACACAGAGGGTCACATTTAATCCAGCCAGCCTGGAGGGGATAATAGCACTGAGACCTGGCAAGATCACCTGTAGCTCACACCATCCACCTAGGAAAGAAGCAGGAGACATACACAGGTATTGGAGATGTTGGTAATCCCTAGGGAGGTGTCCTGAAGGAACACTTCTGCAACAAGGAAGTCCTAAAGCTTGAGGCATCACAAGCTGTAAGTGTTTCCAGGTCTTGGGACATAGATAAAGCCTCACTGAGCAAACAGCTTCTGATGCTTTAGGACTTCCTTGTTCCAGACACCTTCCACTAGATCAGGTTGCTCCCAAGCCCTGTCCAACCTGGCCTTGGGCACTTCCAGGGATGGGGCAGCCACAGCTTCTCTGGGCAAGCTGTGCCAGGGCCTCACACCCTCACAGGGAAGAATTTCTTCCTGGTATCTAGAGTGATAGATACCACTATCACTCTGAAGCCATTCCCCCTTGTTCTGTTACTCCAGGCCCTTGTAAAAGGTCTCTCCCCATATTTCCTGTTGGCTCCCTTCAGGTACTGGAAGGTCACCCCAAAGCCTTCTCTTGTCCAGGCTGGACAATCCTAATTCTCTCAGCCTTTCCTCCCAGCAGAGCCGCTCCATCCCTGGGATTTGCTCCAGCTCAGGTGCAGCACTTTGCACTTGGTCTTGTTAGACCTCACGAGATTCCCATGGGTGCACTTCTCCAGCTTATCCAGGTCCCTCTGGATGGCATCCCATCCTTCAGGTGTGTCAATCCCACCACTCAGCTCGGTGACATCTGCACAGTCATCTCGTTACAACAGCAGGAAATGAACTCATCAAGGGAAATGTTTTGCTGACTCGTTTTTAAGTGCTGTGAGCTGCTTAAAAGAGTTAGGAATGAAGTGAGAACCTCCAGGCTTAGCTTTGGTTTCTGATGGATCTGCATGTGCAGGTCCCTGTGCGCTGTCACGTTATGCTGATGTTCTTGTTCCCCAAAGGATTTGTTTGGTCAACTAAATTAGTGTAAAAAGTGTAGCTTTAAGGGTAAAAATGTCATCAGGGAAAGGCTCTGCTCACTGAAGCGTGTTCCTCACTTGCCAACTCCTACTTGGCAGGAACAAGCAGGCAAGGTCACGAGTTTGGTACTTTCTGGAGAAGGATGCAATGTGCTTCCTACAAACTGCAAAATCCAGGGCACGCCAGACTACCAGCACAGAGTCATTCTGTTTGCTGAGCCACAGGGGATGCTCAAAATCTGCAGATCATTTCTCTACTTTAAACAAACGTTCTTTCTGTGTATGGCTTGCAATTCACACGGGGCAAATGGCCACGAGAAAACAAAACTAAATGAAAACTGGACTGTCAGCACCGAGTGAGCTTCTCTGACTCGAATTACATCCACGTTATTTGCTGATGCAACTGTATATATGTAAAACAATTTAAACTGGCTGGTCTAAGTGTATAAAGTCCTGGAGCAAACACAGAATTCCCCAGGAGAATTATGGCTGTCTTTAGAAGTAATTCTTTCTCTCATTGTATCCATTTTTTAAAAAATAGTGTCATAGATAAAGATCTGGAGGTTCTTTCCAGGCACAAAGGAATATTGCACAAAAAACAATACATAGGTTGGTTAAATGTAGTGGTTTTGTTGATAACCTATGGAATATGCAGGGGAGCAAACTACAATCTTGTTATTTCTGATGGTTCTTAAATCACAAGTTGCTGCCTGCAATGTTATGACCGAGGCTTCAAAAGTAAAGACAGCCATATAATAAAATAGTTTTAAGCAAAAAATAACTCAGGGTTCACATTTCCAGGTTTTCCTCTCTAATTCTGTGAACTAGAAGCTAAAAGAACAGGAGCACTGAAATTCTCAGGATTCCAGGAGCTGGGGCTTTCTCTCCTCATTATTTTTAAATGCCCTCCCTGTATCAGAATTAAGTAGCAAAACCCCTGAGTGTGACAATCCTCTTGTCACACCCAATTTCCTGCACTTATGTTTTTTAAACAGATGATGGCCCTGGTGAGAGGGTGAGACTGTGTACAAATGTTTGTGGTTCAGAGCCCAGTTTTCCAAGGAGAAGTCCAGGATACACAATACGTCACCTGTTTGTACTCCAGCTCCGTGAGGCAACCAAGACAGAATTATGTGGCCTTTCCAGCTCAGCTCTCCCGTGGGGCTTCAGAGCTGAGTTCTGCTCTCTGCAACACACAAAAATGTTTCCCCACATGAATTCAAACATTACTTCTTGGCTGTACAGCTTGCTACAGGCTTTATCCACTGGTGTTACACTCTGATGCTGTTTAACCATTCCCAAACTAAGGTGGGGAGATGGGTTTGCCAGCTTAGCATTAGTCTGCCTTTGGCTAAGGAAGTATTTACATTTCTTGTTATTATTGCTAAGCAGATTATTCACTGTTTATGTGAGGAAAATTCACGATGTTTTGCAAGGTTGTAATGTACTTAATGAGAGACACAGGGGATTTTGCCAAGTGGGGTTCCTCTGCCTCCAGTGTGATCCGTTTGTATGACTGACTTTGGGAGCAGCAGAAATCAGAGCCAGGGTGGACGCTATTATTTGATTTTATGTGAGTTTTGAGCCCAAGTGACTTACCTGGGCATGGCAAAAGAAGGATTGCTGCTCTCTTTAGTCGCACTGGAGGATGTCCAGTGAGCAGCACCAACAAAGACTTTACTCAGGTTAGGACTGATGCTGGCATGGAGCTCTTCCTCTGTGCCTTCCTCCTCCAACTTCCTTCCAGGCTGTGAAAGGAAAATTTACCCAGTGAGAATGAACAACTTTAGGATGGTACCCAGGTTCTGTGTGCTGCCAGTCAGCAGGAGAATCAACCAGTGTCAGACGTTCCAGGGGGAATGTTTATTCTGCCCCACAGTCATCCATTTTGGGGTATCCGTTGCCTCCTTTCCCACCTGTGCTCCCCGGCCCTGCTCTGGGGACATTCCTGACACGTAGGCCGGGTGCTGGCTCCCAAGGCATGGAGCAAGGCCAGCAAAGGTAGACTTGAGCAACCCTTCTCCCGTGTCAGATTGCTGGACACAGGTGTGGAAGGAGCACAGAGTGTGACTGCTGCACCCTGAAGTGACGGAACTGGCAGTCGAGAGCTCAGGATTCTGCTCCAGCTCCTACTCCCTTACGTATTGTGCAGTTCCATTGATTATTATTAACATTTTTAGCATTTACAACTCCTTCTGGTTCTTTAGCACTGAAAGGTCCTTGGCCAGGTGGCTCCCAGCCAGGTGGCTTTCAGCTCTCAAGTGATATTTATACGAGAGACAAGCTGTGGTCATATTTTCAGACACGTTGTGGTCACATTCTCAGTCAGGAATTAGGGCGAGAATAAGACCATTCTTTTCCCCCTCCCTGGTTAGAAATGTTGGACAGAGGCATCTTTCTGGTGTCATTTCACGTCTGTGCATTTTGGGGGCGGACAATGGCTGGTGTCAATCCCCCAGACAAGGAGGGGAATTGATGTGCGAGCTCAGCCCCGAGGGAGAACACGCAGCGCAAGGAAACGGAGAAGGCAGGATGCTTGGAGCCACTGAGTGTGCCCTTTGTGCATCACATTGTGATTTTTGGCTTTTCAAGGCAAGTAGGTGGGCAAAACAGAGCAAGAGGAGAGATTTTTCACTAGCCAGCTCCGGGCTTGCCTTTGCCAAGAAAATAACTTTAAGTGCAAACGGAAACCCAAGCATATACAACTGCATGTGGAATGTCAAGGGATGGAAATGCTGTGGGGGATTCAGAGCCCGTGTTTGCTTTCTTGGTGTGGTTTTTTTTGTTTCCGTGCTCTCTTGAAGAGGAAAATGGAATTTTGAGTGGGGAAAAGAAAGATCTGGCAGAGCTGATAAAGCAAAACATACATTGACACTACCTGACAATAATACGCATTTAGCTGCCAACAAAGGGAATGCTAAATAAATATGGGTCTCTTACCAAGTGCTGCTGGTTAGATTTATTTTGGTTTTGAGCTTTTTTTTCCCCTTCCCTCAGTGTTTTTGCTAATTATAAGCTGCAGCACCAGGAATATTTAATTTTGCTGAAAGGATGTGTGGTTTTCTGGGTGGTGGGAGTGAAGTAGCCAGGCATACTACAGAGGGGAAGTGTCCTAAAGCAAAGGTTTAAAGCATTTTCTATCCAACTGAGCAAGCACCTTGTGCTGTTGGGACTTTTATCTAGTTTTAACACTGAGCTCAGCTTTAGGGTGTTCTCTGCACGTGCACTTAGAGTTTCAGTGATACAACTCCATAGTTAATTTTTCTTCTCACACTGGACATGAAGCTGAAACAAACATCAAGTTCAGAGCAACTATGGCTGGAACATTTAAGAACCAAAGTCATGCTGGTCTTTGGGGTTCAGGTTTGGAAGGAAAAACTGGTGACTCCGGTCACAGCCATGGCATTTCAGCCTCAAAGCTGTGTTCTCTCAGGGTCATTTTACTCAGATGATCTTCAATTAGCATGCTAACAGCAGTTATTTGTATTTTCCAGGGTGATTCTACCACTGATGGTCTGTTTTTCTCTGCCTGGACACCCAGGAAAAGACAGCCCTGCATCACTTCAGACTTGGTAAGTTCTCTTTGGGACAGGAAAACCCCAAAACCTTAAACTGAAAAACTCACACCTAGCCATGAGCCAAAGAAACGCTCTGAGGCAGCTGCCCATCTGCATCCTGGTATCTCTGAAGGGTGGCAAAAGCATGGAATATCTTAATTGCATCACTCCAGTGAGCCTGTTTTATATGATGAGCTTTGTGGTGCCTTTTGCAGTCGCCACAGATCTGCTCAAAGATAACGCTGGTGTTAAAAAAAAACCACAACAATAACAAAACCCAAACAAAGACAAAACCTAAAACGGTGATGTTTATAATGTTTACTCTGCCTGTGTTTTATCAACATAAAGGCCCCCAGAACTCTGGGCCTGGAAATAGATGTTTCTTTCCCGTTGGCAGCAGGAAAAGTGGGTTTGATTCCTGATCCTCTGTCGTCTGTTGTTGAAGATCACTGTGTAAAGGTGAGTGTTCACAAAACTGTAGAACTGGAGCTTGCATTTCATACATTGCACTGGTTTATACAACTTTTAGCTTCCCTACATAATTACTACTCGTTTACATATGCAGTATTTAATGATTTGAGCTGCTGGAACCTCGTCTTCAAAGTTAAAGGGCAAAGCAAAACTGGTAAGTTGTTGTTGTTATTATTGTTCTGTCAGCACTAAAGAAAGCTGTCATCACTTTTAGAGCTGGGAACTACACTTTGCATGGTTACAAAGGCTGCTGGTGGTCGAAGAAATGGGGCAATACTTTTGGGAAGAACTGGGAAAATCCCAGAAGTGGAGTAGTGGTGTTTTCTTCCGGGTTTTCAGCAGAACTGTCCTCTTGCTATTCCCACTGCAAATCTGCCCCCTGCCTCCCTAAGCTAGGTACCTAATGGAATTTAATTATTGAACCGGTTTTTAATTTTTAAATCTGCAGTAATCGGGAAAAATGTGAAGTGTTAGGTATGTTTTTGCCAAATGCATATGTTGGAGCTGAAAAATCCTAAAGGCAGGTGCTTTTGTGATTTTTGGTTTTTTATCCTAATAACGAGTGTAGCAGACCAGCAAGGTCAGGGCTGAAAATATAAGTGTAGAGGGACAATCCAAGCTTTTATCACCACATTCCACAGCATTAAGGCATAGTGGGAGGAGGGATCCATATGTGTATATTAGATAGAAACCTAATTTTGCCAAAGCAGAATCATCTGAAGGGTTGGAATCGATCTGAAGAAGGGAAGGCTTTCCCATAAAGCCTGCTGAAAGTTTTCTCACATCAGTTGTCATGACAATAGGTGGCACCCTCATGCCAAGGAATATCATCGTGTTGGACTGCTCTGGGCTCCCTCAGAGTTACCTTCTGCAATTCCTATAACCAGAATTGCTGGACTTGAAAGCAAAAGCAAGTCATCAAGGCAGAATACTCATCAGGGAAAGGGGGGAGGGGAAATAAAAATATAAACTGCATTCTTAACTGTTGATTTTAGCATAAAATTAAACTACTGGTTTAGTATAAAACTAAACCACTGCTCTGTCGAGGCATTTGAGAATTTGGAGTGTGGGCCTGTCCTGAGTGATGGACACAAACTGTGCCATCGTGTCCTTTCTAGCTGAGGATTTTAACCCCTCTGGGGTCACTCCAGAGTGCAGGACAAACAAGGTGTGTGCTGTTTCATGTATTACACAAACCTTGGGGTGTGTGGGACCATCCAGGCAATCTGTAACTCACACCTGTGCAAAATCAGGGCATCTTCAAAGAAAGGACTTCTCTCACTAAGAGGTTTTGTCACTTTTACTTCCAACGTGAGTCAAAACCTGGAAAAAAGTATGAAGCAGACTTTGTCAAGCCGCAGGCATTTTGGCTTGTGGTTTGGGTAAGTGTTCAGGTCATTTCTTGCTGTACCCTGAGCAGTCCTGATTCACAGCTCCTCTGCTGAGACTGAGGGGAGGTCAGGGAGAGGCAGAGAAACAGATACCCAAATAAAATACCATATATATAAAATACCTGAATGCATTGCAGAACAATGAAAGGACACCACCTATTAGGAAGGGTGAAAGGCACCTGCTTTTGTTGGGTTTGCTGATATAATTTGGTATGAGAATCTTTGCTAAGCATAAATTTTGTGCCTTTTTTTTTTTTTAATTTTCATGCAAATGGACTTTAAAAATCTGATTTAATTCTGAGGACATAAATGTCTTAGGCCTGCAGATGGCCTACAAAATTTGCAAAGCTCTGGCCATTTATAAGCTGGAATTGGATCAGAAAACAGCTTCAGGATTCACTGAACTTTGCTAGTCTTGGCAGTGTCTCATTTACACTTCTGCTGGCATTTTGTTTCATCCTTACGTTGCAAAAGTAACATCCTATGGTGGCAAAGCCAAACTGAAGGGGAGAAAGAATTGATGGAGTGAATGAGGTTCCATTTTAATTGGAATCTTAACACAGCTGGTTCTCTTAACTAAAATTCTGCTGAAGTAGCTGTGATGTTGTGGGGAAAATTAAAATTTCCACTGTTTCAGGGAATGTCATTTCTCTGGACCTTTCCCTTTCAGCAGCTCATGCTGATTTTTGCAAAGGTTTTATTGCAAAGCACCCTGAGCCCTGGACAAAATGTCAGGTGGAGATGCTTTACCAGACACCTTCACGTGCTCATCCTGGAATGACAAATATCCTCTTGCCACTGCTAAGTCTTTCTACTCTTTGAATTTCAAAGATGGGAAGACCCAGGGGTAGAAAATGAAATCTCTCGTAACACTCATATTTTGCAACTTCCTATGAAGATACAAATCCTAAACCTGATTGTACAGTGGTTTATGTTTAATTTTTTTTTTTCATCTGTAAATTCTGTTTGTTATAACATAAAACCAGCTTAAGGAGCTGTGGTTTTTTTTTTTTTTTTTGATTTTTGCACTGCTCTTAGGATAGGTAGAAGCCATTTCATGGCAACGTGTACCTTGGGTTGGCAGAGAGGCAGGTAAAGGCTTACCATTCCAAAACTCTCCCAGTGAGGCTGTCACTTCAGACAAGTATGTTCTGGGGTTTTTTTATGGGCAAATAATTGAAAATTAATAAGAAAACCTCAATTCTCTTTTTATCTTTTGTGAAGTAACTTTGATTTTTTTTTTTTTTTGGTGCATAAAATGTTATTCATTCACAGTTTTTGAAACAAAAGCGGAAAAAAATTACTCTGTATTTTGAGGGAACTGTGGGATGGAACTGTGTGGAAAACCACTTCCCTACTGCATTTTGCTTTCACAAAGTTTTGTTTATCTGGCTTTAATTAGAGTATTTGACATCTAAAACCCACTCCTATCTCACATAAGCTGTCAGATTCCTGAAGAGCAGTGGCAAAACCTGAGCGCTGACCTCGGGCCTTTAAATTTAAATCTACATTTTAAATGTTGGGTCTTTAAATAACACTTTTCCTGAAGAAGCTGCCTCTCCACACTGATGCCGGTTGAAAAGTGCACCGATTGTGCACTTGTTTTAAAATCCCTGCAGCTTCTTTGGCAGAAGGATGCCAAAATGGTGGTGACAAAGTCATCAGCTTGTGGAATAGTTTGCCTTTTTAGCGAGTCACTTGCTGTGTGGTCCAGGAACTTGTCCCGTTTCCACTGGAAAAATGAGCTTCTCCTGGCAGCAGATGCCAACTGAAGGCAGTGTGACCTCAGCTCTGCCAGCTGGGGGGGTGAGGAGCTGGAGCTTTACGTTTAGACTTCGCTGGTCCTGAGTGAGAGGGAGATTGAGTCTGACTTGGGTTTCAGTTCCCAAGGGTGCAGTTCCTGTCTCGAAAGATCAAGAGAAGTTGGACAATTCTCTGTCCCACGTCTCTGTCTCAGGTTGTGGCAGTGAAGTGCAGCCCTTCAGAGCAGCAGGATTGTACTCAGGAGCCTCACTGGGAGTGAGGAGGAGGGTTCCAGTTCCAAAAAATGTTATCAGAATGCCACCAGCCTTCCCTTCCTGTGAGCAGCAAATCTCCAAAGGGACTCAGGAGCTGCAGAGAAGCACATTCAGCTCTTAGAGGGAAGAGGGAGCACTGGCTCTTTCCTGTTTCTGCTCTCCCCTTGTGTAAAGACCAAGTTATAAGGTGAGATTTCTGGGCTAAGTGTCCCTCACTGTGAGCTCCCAACAGAACACTCCTGGGCAGCAAATATTACTGGCAATTCACCCGAGGGAATAAGGAAATCAGGTTCAGTATATCAGAAAGAATGAGAGGGGTTTATCTGCATGTTTCTGGCAGTAACTTAAAGGGGTAGAAAACTCTTTTGGTTTCCTCTCTTCAGTTTTGTCAATGAAGCAGAATTCTTCTTCCATTTTTTCCCTTTATCTTTGACAAACCTGTAAGTGCATCATCAGTTGCAGTTGATAGGAATGCATCCTATTATTTGCAATTTACCTTAAGCTGGGTTTAATTAGTGACTGATTTCAAGCTAGCTCAGTACTGAGGGGTTCCTGGCCACAGGGGTGGCAGATCTGTACTGGAAGATTCCTTAACAAGGCCCAGCTTCCTACCACATTCCCCAGAGCATCCAAGGGATAACAGAGATTACTTGTGCTCTCTTATTTCTTTGTGGGAGAGAATTTAAAATGTCTGGAGCATCCTGCATTGGTGCTGGCGCTCTCCTCTGCCATTTTCACAGTTTTCTTTCGAGATACATGGCTGAGATTTTTCACAATGCGTCACTTTTTAAATTTTGTCTTTCCTATCTGAATATAGAGCAAGACATTAATTTTACTGGTTGCTGTGAGAAGACAGTGCTAACTTACAGAGTCCAAAGTTTAGGATTTACAAATATTTGCAGAATTAAATCCATGGTGTATCAAGCACTTGAAGAACCCTCCTTCAAAAGAAAGAAAGGGCCTATTGACAGCTCCTCTGTGCACACACAATGTATTAAATATCCTGCCTCGCTGATCATTGGGCCAAATGTTGGATTACAAACCCCAAACAGATTGTGTGGTTTGCAGGGAGTTGCAAAACTCAATGAAGCACATTCAAAATACGTTTTTGCTCTAATTCCATTTTCCAAATCCCTGTATTAAACTCGAATATAATAGCCCAGGTTTCAGACCCAACAACTGTTCTCCATGGAAATCAGTCTCGCTTTTCACAGGAGTTTCCATGAGTTGCTCAGAGCACACAGAGGTGGGTGTGGGTAGGTTGGGTCCTGGCCTTCCTGGAGCACAGAGAGCTCAGGGAATTTAGAGCACTGGGAAGGTCAGAGGTCATGATGTCCAGGTTTGCAACCTTCGTTACAAATGCCTCAGGCTGAGTTTCTCAGCTGGGGGCTCACACTTAAATCCCAGACGGCAGGCATGTAAATATTTTTCTAGAAGCAGCTCTCAGTGTCTCATTTGTTGATGCCATTGGACATGTCACTGCTTTGGATCTTCCTCCTCTGTTACCTCCACATTTACCAGCAAATGGTTAAATAAGGCACAGTAGGCTCACTGATCTTCAGACATTCCAGGTCCCTTCATGCCTCTGACATTTCCAAGGACCTGTAGGGACACAGCAGCTGGATTGGCCGCTAAAATGTGCTTTTTTTATTGGACCTGGGCACACAAACAAGGTTTTGGTCAAAGTGGTTAACAAAGACCAAAGTGACATGCTGTTCTGGAAGTTTTGGGAGCGCTAGGGAGCTTTGGGCTCAGCTGGAAAGCTGGGATGTCATTCCTGTGCTTTTGGAGCCTTCAGAGTGAGGTTGAAAGGTGAAAGAAAGAAATCCCAGAGCTGCAGAATACACATATTTCTCCTGCACAGATCTTTGGAGGAGTCCCTCACCAAGCTGACACTAACTCTGACAGCCAGATGTGCAACTGGGATCAGAGCAGCAACCAAAATAGACTGTGGTTTACAACTGCTTGCAACAATAAACAAAGCATATCAAAGGATCCCCCAAAACACACTTTCTCTGGAGAAACCTACATGGTTTTATTATTCTGGTCTCCAGCTTTAAAGCATTTTTGTCATTTTTGTAGAGGGAGAGCTAAATAGTTGCAGATTCCAAGCAGGGACAATTGTCAGGGACCGGACTGGGCTTGCTGGTCAACCACATCCATCCCAAAGAGCCCGTGCACAGTCAGCAAAAGCTTCCTCAAGGAGGAGGTTTCCTGCCAAAATCTACTTTATTCTGCATTTTTATAGGGGCATTACTTATATGAGGCTCTCCCCACTGCCCCTTGCAAGTGGTTACAAATGCCATTTTATGGAGCTGCAGCTGGACTGTGCAATATTCAGCCTTTCACAAAACTGCTGGTGAGGTCTGTGCTTAGAACAGGGTGAATTTCCTGTGTCCATCCCCTCCAAGCAGATATTAATTGCTTAGACCCAAATATCACAATATGGATGACAAAATGCCACGAGGGCTCTTCGAGACACGTTTCAGTACTTGACCATACAAAATCTGTCCTTATGGATTTTAGTTGGAAGTGTTGCCCTGCAGAAAAATTAATTCAGCTTTGCAAACTGATCTGGAAGAACTGACCTGGGGAGGGGAAAGGGAGAAAAGCAGTTTTAATAGGAAAACAAGCAAAGCTTCTGTTTCAAGTTGCTTTTCTTCCCGAATCTACTTTAAATCTTCAGCATTCTTTTAAGCTCCAGATTTCTATAAAGTTGAAAGATGCCTTGTTCTGCAAGGCTGGTATCACCTTACGAGGAAAGCCATGGAGGAGGGCTCATAATGTCTTCTATTGTACAGCTCTATCTCTGCTTCATGTTGACATGGAATTCTTCGCTGAAGTTCTGGCAATAAAATTACAGGAACTTACTCTCTAAATTGTTTCAGCTGATCAAGCAAAATTTGGAATTCTCTCTGTGTCCTGAAACTTCAGCAAGTTAATAGTTGTGTTATCCTGACTCAGTCAAACTCTTGTCACTTTCCTGGAATCTTTGTGGGCTGAAATACTTGAGTATTTTTACTTTTGCAGACATCTGCACTCTCCTGTGGAATTAAACGTGAGAAAATTGTAGTTGTATTTTATTACTGCAGAAAGAAGAGACAAAATAATTGTTCTTGGAATAATTTCTTCTATCCCAGCCCTCCCCTTTTTACCTTGGTGGATTGGTTTTTGCAGAGTTCTGGATTTTCCCGAATCAAGCTAGGAATAATCATCAGGTGACAAAATACACAGGTGCTAATTTGCCCCTCGCATGTCAGACCTCCAGGTTTCAAATGGCCATGCACAACGTCACCATTTCATTGCATCACAGTTTAGGAAACTAAGGGAGGATATCAGGAAAGGAGTTCCTGCAAAGAAATGACAGGAGCAGCCTCTGTCTCAGGTGGATGTTACTCTAGACGGCCAAGTGGAACCTGCTCCTGTTTAACAGGAAGATGAAGCTCTCTGAGAGAGGGAAATGCAGGAAAAAAGCACATTTGTTGTTACTGCTCTAGGTGAGGCAGTAGCTGTCCCACTGTGGCACTCTGTTCCCAGTGTTCCTGACACATGTGGAGTTGTCAGTGAATGGAAGCAGGCTGGAAGCAGGAGTGCTTTCCTAACTCGCTGCCTGGTCTTTCCATGCTGCAGCAGACGAGCTCTTGTGGTCATGGCATTAAAATGTTACAAGCTTTGTTTTGAAACAATGACACAGAAATGTTTGCAATGACTCCTTGGGCAGCGGTTTGGGATTTAGCTCATGTCTGGAAACCACAGTTTCTAGATTGCAGGACAGCTCATGGCTTGAGAATTTCCAAAGTAACTATTAACTGGAATGTTGGTTTATATAACTGTGTCTGTGTGAGTTCAAGGTTTGTCCCCTTGCAGGTGGCAGTGGTGCTGGGCAGGGAAGGGGAACAGGAGGAAACCTCTTCCCATTCATTTTGCGTGGGTGCGGTGGAAATCCAAATTTTGACTCTAACCCACCACGTCTGGAATTAATCTCTCTGGCAAACCAAGTACAATCATGGTAAGAAGTTATGTTTGCTGTGCTGAAGCCTTTCCTATGGGGCTGCTCCAGCTCCTTATGAGGTCAATGGAAAAGTCTTTGTAGGCTTCACTGGGTGAAGGTGGCTCTGTAGGGTCTGAAGTCTTACCTGGATGCTGAAGACACCACGGGCTGCAAGCAAACATGTCCATTCCCCCAAACCCTCTTCCAAATTCAGAACAGTCTGAGCTGACTGCCCAGACACTGTGGAGTGAGAAAAACCCTTAGGAAGGAATGACAGGCTGTTCAGAACACGATTTGTTTGTTTGCTTGGTCTGTCTCCAAGAACGAAGATGAAAGAGTCTTCAGGCACTCAAAGCCCTGTGCTCTTCTGCTTTCATTGGCACTTTTTTGTCCTGCCAGGAGGGGTGTCTGCTGCAGATTTGGTGCCTCGGGAATGCGGTAGGAAGGTCAGGAACAGGCCCAGCACTGGGGCACACTCAGATCAGGGGAGTGTAAGGAACTCAGGGAGCAGCTGCTTCCAGGGCAGCAAACACGGTAACCTGGGGAGGTCTCACCTCTGGACAAACATAACAGGGTAAGAATGGTTACCCTGAATTTTTCTAAAATTGTCTTTTTGGGCTCTCAAAATAACAGTAGCAGCTTAAATATTAAGAAATAGAAAACCATACTATTACCACTGAATTATTTTCATTTGTCTTCTTTACCAGTTCACTTGATGTTTGAATCCTTTTGGAAGTGGATGCACTTCAGATCCCTCATAAGAGGAACACCTGGCTTTCTCCAGTGCCTAATTAGAGCCTTTGCCTTTAGTTCCCAGTGACTTTTTAAAAATTTTCCTCCTATCATGACTAGAAATCTTTGCTTTTAAGGTGTAAGGTCTGATTGCAGTTTGGTGTTCTTTAACTGGCAGAGCCAAATCTTTCTAGCAAGGACTACAAATACTGCAGGATTCCTGGCACAGTGGTGAGAGATGGAAAGGGGAAAGTGGCCCAAAGGGAGTCAAATGAGAGCTGATGGACCCTGCTGCAGAAAGTTAAAGCTGCACTCATAGCTGAGCCCCTCCTGTCAGGAAATGTGGTGACACGTTTTCTTCATAACCACGAGTTAGCAGAGTTTACAGCAACCTGAGCCTGTCCCAGATCTTTTCCAGAGCTGAGCTGCTGCTTCTCAGACTCTGAACCTAGAGATTAATGGACAAAGAGGGACAGCAATCCTTCCTTCTGAGGAGATCCTGGATTTCTTTGTAAAGTGCAGAACTGTGCTAATGCCTTCAGTGTCAGGAAACAAAATGAATGAAAAGGTTTGGAGGTGGATTTTATCCTGACAAGTGAGTGATGCATTTTAATGCACCATAAACATGTAACCCTCACCTCTTCTGCATTACAAGGTAACATTAACATATTGGTTTGTTTTCAGTTTACCTCCCACCTTCCAACTGTTGTTCTGTTTTCCATTACTGCAACTTGCAGTGTAACAACAGAATCATTGAATCATATGAGAAGGGTCCAGCAAATCTTATTTGTTCCACCAAAATTCCTTCCATGTGTTGAAGCTTCCTTTTTTTTTTTTTTTTTCCCTTTTGCTAATTTTTCTCATGTGCTTAATTTTAGTCATTTCTCCCACACATTGGAGGCCAGCATCCTCCCCTCACCACTGACAGGTTTTGAGGCCTTACAAGGAGTAACCAAAGCCTGCTGGCCTCACCACATCCTTGGAGGAATGTAACCATGTGCAGAACTAAAAGCTGCCCTCAAAAAAGAGGGGAGAGGAGAAGAGCAAAGCAGAATAACAGAAAAATAAATAGGGCTTGGATGGGAGATTGGGCCAAGACATAAAATCAATTAACGGGAGTCAAAGGAGGGAAAATGCTGCACCTCCAAGGTAAACTGAGCAAAGTGCTGTGGGACAGTGTAAGGCAAAGTGGGATTTAGAGCATGTTTGTGCTGTAGGGCCTTGGGAGTCCCTCATCTAGAGCTCAGGATCATACAGGGTTTCGTTTCGTTTGCTCAGGTATGTTTGGGGGGCAGAGTCCCAAACTTGGAGTGCCTCTTTCCTTTGGGAAAGGATAATTTGGGCCATCAGTCTTTGAAGAACTTTTTTCCAACAAGGGTTTTGATTTGCTCAAGGAAAGTGAATGGGAATTCTATTGGAAGCAAATGCACAGCAGAGACATCTACTACTGCCCCTTAGCTGCTGGAGACTTTGCTCTTGTGTGTTTTATTCATCTCATAAAAAGCAGCTTAGAACCTTGTAAAAAAAAATATATCACAGAAAAGATGTGAGACTTAGCACAAATATATACCACACACATAGGGTGGGCTTTCCTTTGCATGTATCCAATAAACTTCCCTTTTTTTTTTATTCATGTTGTTTTTGCCAACTTCCCATTGTTTCCTCATATATGAATTTCCTTTGGCTTGGGCTTCACTACCTCCATTGTTGTTGTAGCTTTTTTCTCTCTCTACAAATTTATAGCTACCCCATAAAATAAAAAAAAAAAAAAAGAAACAGAGTGAGGATACACTTTATTAGCAGAGCCAAAGTATGTAAATGTTTATGGGAAGTGATGCTTACATTAATCTTAAGTAAACTGTAAGAACATATAAAACTTAAATGCTTAATACTTTCTGGACACAACATTTTGGTCCAGGATTAGACCTCTTGCTAGCCAAAATGGTAAGGATTAGGGGAGCTGGAGCCGAGATCCAGTGCTGTCCCACCTAAGTTTAGAATATGGATGCTTTTTAAAACACTATTTGTAAGAGTCTTTGCAAATGTTTGGGTGATATTTCCAGCCAGGCCCCAGAGGGATCTGTGCATTCTCCCGCCGGGTCAGAGGCCTGGATTTAGGGAGCTGGAGGAACTCAATGGGCTCCTTCCAGCCAGTCATCCATCAGCACAACCACTGTCACAGTCGCCTCTGCAGTGGCTGTTCCTCTTTCACATCCTCACTAGAGAAGCCAGAGACTCTGGAATGTGGATGCTGGAGCATGGTCTAAATTATCTCTCTTTTGCAAAGCAGAAGTTTGCTTTTCAACACAGTCTTTAATTGCCCAGAAGTAGTTAGGCAGAGTATTTGCACCAGCATGCTACTTATTATCAACATGGTTTTCATTTGAGGACTCTTTTTTTTTTTTCCCAATTTGTTTGAGAGTACTCTCCTTTTCTAAGATGTTGGACTTTATTTTCTTAATCTTAGGATCACTCAGGTTTCCTGTAGAGCAATAATTTATCCATGAGCCTCCTCTCTCTATTTTACTGTTCTATTTCTCATATGAGATGAATAGTGCTGCCTTTTAGTACAGATGAAACCTTCCAAGGCTTAGAAAAACCCATGAAAATCCCTATTTTGGTGTACTGGGTACTTACTGTTCTTTAAAAATCAGACCTGTAACCCTTTCTGGGGGCAATAGCTACAGCTAGACTAAAATAATCTAGAAAAAATAATAATCTTGACCAGTAAGTCTACATTGCCACTTTGTGAAAGCCCTTCTGTAAGTTGATTTTTCCTTTCTGTTTCGTAACAGGAAATCTGGAGTTCTGTTTCTACATGTAGAAATGGGTATTCCAAAAGAAAAGTGCATTTCTTCCTTCCCTCACCTGTGTGAGCACGACTGTGCCTTTCACCAAAACACAAATCAATGCCAGGGAGCTTTTGAAGGAAGGTGGTAAACTGTGTCTTTTCAGAAGCATTTAGTTTCTACTTCAGGAGTCACGACTTCAATAGCAGCTCCATGGGCACTTTGAACACCCTGCTGATGATGTGGGGAGATCTGGAAAATGTATCTGCATCTCCTGACAGCTTCCAGGCATCTGAAATTCCTCTTGGTTCTGCCTTTGAATGAAGGCAAGCCCATGCAAACCAAGGGCTCTTTCACCAAAAGCAACAACTTGTGTTTCAAATTGAAAAACTGAAGTTTTTGATCAGACTCAAAGGGGATTAGAGAGCCCTCCTCCATGTCAGGAACATCGCTGTCAAAGTCTCTTCCCGTGGAACATTTAACACAATTGTGTTCTGTCACGAGGAAAAGCTCTGTGAGAAATGCTCTGGCCATCCCCTGCAAATGCTTCACAAACTTTTTTGAAGCATCTTATTTGGATTTGCACTCTCTTGTGGCAGGATTATGCGCTGTTATTCCCTTGGACAGTTCCTGTTTCTCTGCTGAGACTGAAATGGGACCATCTGTACCTCTTTTGTGCATCTTCTCACCTCCTTCAACCCAAGACTTTCTCCAGTGCCACCAAGGAAGTCTCTGCAGTGAAACCTGTCAGTCTCTACCCTTTGCAATTTACCTGTTCTGCTGACTTTCCACACTTTCCCAGTGTAGTGACCATTCCTTACCTGGGATTTTTCCCAGGGATCGTGCCTGTCCTAAATGCAACCCAGGCAAACTTGCTTTTGTTGAAGCTGCACTTTGAAATCTCCATTCCCTAAGTAGGTTTGGTACTGGTTTACAGTCAGACCAAAGGAAAAGGACTTCACAAATGTCCACTAATAATATTTCCTTTTCACTGGGCTCCAGCTGTAGTCGTGTCTCTTTTACAGCCTTGTTTCTCTTTGGTGGTCCTAAACCCAGAAGACTCCTTCCAGAGCTCTGCTGCTCGTGCCAGATGCCTGCAGTGAAATTCAAGGGTGGTAGGAATGGGCTCCAGCCATCATACAACCACAAAAATCTCCTGATGATTCAGAAATTTCATTTAAACAATAAAATGCAGGGTACAGATAACAGAGAAAAGAAGGGGGAAAAAAAATAAGATGCAAGTGTGTCTCCTTTACATTTCCTAGCTGACATCTGGTGCAACTAAAGATTTCATTAGTGCAGCTGTTGTCTTGCACTCTCTGCTTTATACTTGGTTCTTCCTATGAAAAAGTAATTCACTGAATATGGGCTGAGTTGTATTAAATGTCCTGTTCTTAAGATTCTTGGGTGACTGGGGGGGGATGCTCTCACTTTATAGATCAGGCTATTATCTGGCTGGAGCTTTATAGGATATCTAGCAAAAAAAAAAGGGATAGTGGTGAAGTTACTTGAGTCAGCAGCTGGGGGAAAAAAGGAATAAAATACTGGAACATTTCTTTTTATATGCTTGGCAATAAAGTTGAGACCAAAGGCCAAACTAGCAGCTGCTCCTTCTTGCTGAGGTGGAGATGTTTCTCGAGGGGGATCCTGAGTCCCATTTTGCCCCTTGTGACACCAACACTGATTCCAGCAGAGGAGATGTCTGCCCTTGTGCCTTTTCATCAGTGATTGTGTGGCCACACAAAGACAAGAACTGCTCCTGGAGAGCAGGAATTCTCTCCTGGTGGTGCTTCTGATGTGCAGAACTTTGCTGCTGATGCCTGTGATACCAACTCTCATTTCCCACTCCATCACAGCAGAAATGGGAGACAGGTGAGGCAGCAGGTGACCTGTCAAAGGGGTGGGTCTGCTGCTCAAACTAACAGAATGAAGGGAACCAGCTCAAAGCTTTCTCTCCTCCCAGCTTGTTTTGTGCACAGGAAAGAAAGTTTTAATGGCTGGAAAGGGAAAGTGAAGCACAGGAAAACTGTAGGAACTTCAGGGCAGTAACTGCATGATACTGTGCTGCACAGAGAGAAGGAGGCAGGTCTGATGACAAAAATAATCAGCTTTTTCTACAAGCTGAGGACTGTTAAAAGCCTTGGAAATGTTCTGCCTTTGCAGGGGAAAAAAAAAAAAAAAGGAATAATCTGGATCCTAACTTTGAGCTTTGTGTACTGTGATCAGGAATGTTATCACGTAATAATTCAGGGAAATTATCTCCACTCAAAGCATCTTCAGCTGACCACAGATATGCTCTATCACATTCTTTGATACATCTTTAATGTGTTAGTGGACTTTTATATCCCATTCCATTTTTGAGCCTTTCCCCTTGGCCTGTCATGAGATTGTTTTTGTTCTAATCTTATTCTCCAGCTAACAAACAAGGTTATAAGAACAAGATTGTTAAAATTATTTGCTGTTGGGAAGTAATTTTTAATCAATCAAATGTCTCGCATTTTTAACAACTGTTTTAGAACAAGCAAAAAATTTATGGGGAAAAATCCACAGACACAAGAATGCTGGGCTTTAATGTTCCTTATTCAATTGAAAATACCATTGATGTCACTCAGATTTTTGCAGGAGTGAGAACACAGAGCATCAAACTCTTGATTCTTTTAAATATGGCTTTGTGCTGCATTGACAGGAAGGTGTCTTTGATATTTGGGTTCTGATGAAGCTGTAACAACTGGCAGCAAGGTAATGAAGGCAAAGACAGGGTGACATAAAGGGGAGAGAGCTCATGTCTGTTTTTCTTTATCCTTAAAACCTCAGTGCTAATTAAAAGAAAAACAGCTGAAAAAAAACCCCTTAATCAGTCAAGGACAAGGCAGGAATTTTGGAGGAAAATATAATATGGAAATGCTGGTTTTTTACCTACACAGAACAGTTTCCACTGTTTCAATCAGTTTCTGATTTTTACACTCAATTTGGAGCAAAACCAGCAAGAAGTTGCACTTTGGGCATCCTTTATGTGAAAGATTTTGTTTTGTGATGCAAATGCCTGTTAAACCCCAAAGATAAAAGGCTGGCACTGAAATATCACATATCCTATAGAAGTTCTTTGAGTGAAAATTGTGGAGAACATTCACATTCATTCAGATCTAGAAAGGAGCAAGTGGAGAAATGGAAGTCGTGTACCAACAGATGGCAACAAGTTGTATCTTGAATTGTTGTAACTCTGGAATGGTGCATTTGCTTGGGAGCAAAAATAGAGATGAGGGTTGCAACTTAACCCCTGTTTGTTTAGACCATGGAACAAGATTGACTGCAGGGGCACCTCTGGAAGTCATCGGGTCTGATCTGCTCAGAGCAGCTCAGCTTCAAAGTGGGATCTGTTTCAGAGGAGGCTGCTCAGGAACCAGGCAGTGATTTGTGGGATTTGGGTGATGTTTGGAGTGGATTTGTACTCCAGCTCTGTGCCCTGGGAGAGCAGCCATTTGCCAATGACTGAGTGGGAGCGGCTGCCCTCCAGAGCATCTGCTCACCTTTCCTGCAGCCTGGGAAGCTGTGCCCTCCTGTTCAGGCTGGCCGTGCTCCCCTGCCTTGACCTGACCGAAGGGATGGTCTGACAGCGATTCCAGGAACGAGACAGATCCCTGGGGAAGGTGGTTGTCCATAATGGCCTGTGACCTCTGGCTGTGGCTGCAGCTGCAGTGTCGTGGTGGGGTGTGGGTTGCAGAGCTCGTGCTGGTGGAACAATCTGCTCCGGCAGTCCTGGCAAGGGATGGGCGTTTGGCACCGAGGCACCACGTGGAGATGATACTTGGCTCCTGGGGAGCTGTGCGAGGCTGTGGCAGCATCTGGATTGCCTTGGGAAGAGTCCCAGGGAGCTTGGGAGGGGTGAGATGGTTTTTCATTTGCCCCTGGCTGTGCAAGTCCCCGCTGGGGGAGCCTGACAGGCTCGTGCCATCTGTGCTGGCAGCAGCAGTAGCCCCGTGGCTACCTAAGCAGCTGCCCCTCCTGCCACCTCCCACTTGCAGGGAAGGCCAGCAGGGAACAGTGAGGAGCAGATGCAGCCCAGAGCTGGCTGCAGGAATGGGAAGGCTGTGGGGAAACAATCCACCAGGAGACCAGGATGTGGGTTTGTGTGTTGGCATGGAGGGCTTATCTATCACAAAAACCTCTGCAGGGAGTGCTGCTGAGGAGATCAGGCCGTGCCCCTGGGACTGTGGTGGAGCTAAAACAGAGGAGCTGAACATTTCCCTGTTAGGAATGTCCTAGAGGTGTAGTTGAGTTTGTGGAGACAACAATGTCAGAATGCAGAGCCAACTGCTGGCAGAAGGGAAGTGGATGTGGCCCAAAGCATTAGGAGTTTCTTCTTGGGCAGAAAACTCACACTTTCAGTGATGCTGAGACTGTAAGTAAGGGACTGCAGGTACTAAATGTAAATTGGATAATTAATCTATCTGCAGCCTCTGACAAAGACCAGGGCAAAAAAATTAACTCATAAAACACTGAATGGAAGAGAAGAGAAGAGAAGAGAAGAGAAAGAGAAAGAGAAAGAGAAAGAGAAAGAGAAAGAGAAAGAGAAAGAGAAAGAGAAAGAGAAAGAGAAAGAGAAAGAGAAAGAGAAGAAGTAAAAGAAAAAGCCAAATTTCCCTCCTTGCTTGGATGTGGGAGCATCTGCCCCAAGGCTGTCAAAACCTGGTAAGGGTGGAGCATCTTGTGAAACATGTGATAGTGTTCTTTGGTGGGATGGGATCGTGTTTTCACAGGGTTATGTGAAGTATATCCTGCATTTTTCATGTGATATCTTTGGCTTGGAGCTATTTAGGGCAGCAGGAAGATCTAGGAAAAAACAGCGACATCTAATCAGTGTCACTGGTTATGCCAGGAGATTGTCCTGCTCCAGTGTGTGTTCCAAGGAAATGGCTGGGACATCTGTGACTGAAGGATAAATGTTCAGGAGCCTTCTGCCTGGGAAAATGGCATCAGCAGAGCATGTGAAAATTGAAATAAGTGTGTTAAAGGTTTCACTTTGGGCAAACTCACCCACTTCTCACCAGCCACGGGCGGGACACTCGCTGAGTGAAAATGAAATTAATTCTTTTCAAAATTTCCATGTCATCTAGGTTCAAATTACCAAGGAGGGATAATCTTTACAGTAGAGGTGAAAAATAAAAGATTTATAGGAGCTTGGAAATGATTTATTTGGAAGGCTGTGAGCCCAGTCCAGATTTTGATAGGAAGGAACATCAGGTTCTCAGCATGCAAGTGGGTGTGTAAAGGAAATAATCCTTCGAAAAATAGTCCTGTTCAGGCAGGAGAGTACAGACAAACAAGCAGCTTCTGCAGCTGTTCATAAGTAAATAACTGGAAAAGCATATTGTTTACTATAAAATAAATGAACAAATTGCAGAGGCTGTGACCTGCACGTCACCACCTTGGCCTCTCTCCTCTCCAGCCCTCTGGAGCTGTCCAGCAGGAGTCACAAAGGTGCTTTGTGGCAGTGAGTGGTGGGAGGAGAATCCTCGAGCTGATCCCAGCCCAAGCACCCAGGAGGAAGGCCTGGCACACCTCTGCTTGGACAATCATTTATCTTCCAAGACAGCTGACAAAAAGAGCTCAGCAACTTTCCTCGGAATTCCCATCTTGAAGAAATCCCGACAAGCTGTTGTTTGTCTCAGTTCCAAATCTGAATGAAAAGATAATATAATGGAAGGGTGTTTTTTTTTTGTGGGCTGAAAAGCTCAGAGGAGTTTTTCCTGAGAAATAACTCTTTGGCAGAGGGAGGCAGTTCAGTCAAACCCGGTCTGTCCTTCCACACACTGTGCACAAGTCATGGAGAGCTGTGGTTTCAGGGCTGTTAACTTATTATTTTGCTTTTCAAGTCATGGTCTTGATTTCGCCGATGTGTCTTTTCATGCCAATCATTTCCACCTCTGACCTCCTTTCCAAACAGAAGTCTTGCTGGCCTGCAGTTTTCTTATGAGCTTGGCACAAGTCAAGGCTTGATACTTTATTGACAATACAAAAAGTGTTCCTAAACACATGAAAGGAAATTAGACCCGTAGCACTTTGCCTTTCGCTTCTGGTATTAAAACAAATTAATGCAACCCCTCCTGTAGCTTTGTACTAAAACAATAAATGAGTCCAGCAAAAGACAACCCAGACCAAATCTTTCCCCATCAAAAAAAAAAAAAAAAAAAAAAAAAAAAAAAAAAAAAAAAAAAAAAAAAAAAAAAAAAAAAAAAAAAAAAAAAAAAAAAAAAAAAAAAAAAAAAAGGGATTTTGTTAAAACAGAAATAAATCTCAGCATCTGTTTTGTGGTGTTGCCCCATGGGACTCATAGTTCCAAGCCTCTCCTGTTTTATTCTCTCCTCCAGGACCCAAATGGTATCTGAATTACCCTGCAGGGGCTGCTCTGATGCTGCCCTGCTTTATGAGTGATGAAGTCTGGCAAGAAAAGCAGGTTTTAGCAGTGCAGATGTTGTAAGACACCCAGAGCTATTCACCTTCAGCCATAGAAGGGATTGATTTATTCACCAAGATGGACACTGACTTTCAAAAAAAAAGCTTTTTTTTTTTTTTTTATCCTGGTGAAAATTCTGGGGCAATCACTGTTTTCCTTCAGAATAATAAGAATGTAATTACTGCTTATTTTTCAAGGGGAAAAAGAATTCTTTGGGGTGGTTTCTAAGTGGTTATTCTTTGGATTGCAGTCACTCCCACCTGTGTCTGGGACTCATTTCAGCAAGGATGCTCTAATGTGCCTGCAGGGGAAGGGTGACAAGGTGGTTCAGGTTTAAGAAAGAACACTTCTGCCTAAAATAGCTTGGACCTGGTTTCCCAAAATGCTGTTAAAACATGAAAACGCCTCTGTTAAAATCAGCACTTCAGACTGCTCACATGAAGGCAACCTGTGGGTAACCTGTTTGAAGTACGTAAGGTGTGAGCAATTTCTGAAGGAAGATGAGTAACTTAAATGTCATAGTACTCCTTATTCTGAGCTGTTATCAAATTCTTCTCAGTTGTGGTTTCCATGGAAAGCTGATTTTCCCCATCCCCCTGCTCCAAGAAGTTTCTATTTTCATTCACCCTAAGAAAATAAACTCACTGGAAGTATATATAAACATTTGCTTCAAGCTACTCCAGTAGAACCCAATCCAACATGTACAGAAGTCTTTCCAGTGACTGCAGTTTGATCACTTCCATTCAGTCCTGCAGTGAATGACAGTTTAGTTTAAAAAGAAAAGAAAGAACAAGCAGGAGGCTTTGGTGAAAAATAACATTTGGTGTTTGCAAAATGAATCCAAGTGGGGCCGGTTTTCTGCTGGGTTACACAGTTGTGTTGTGTGTTGTACTTTTAGCAGTTCACAGATACTCACTGGCAGTGAATCCATTTGATCTTTCGCTCCTGATGCTTATTAATTACGTACCTTTAATTTAATTGAAATGATTCCTAGGGAATCTCTGCTTTCTCTGACTGTATCAGGTACTTGCTGTTCTGCAAGTGCCAGTGCAAAGGCAGCTGGAAAAAACCCACCCTGTACAACAAAAGCAGTTCTGAAGAGCCCTGTCTGGGGCTGCTGGGTTCAAAGGACACAGTTCTTCCCTCCCTGGCTCTGTGGAATTCAGGGCCACGTGGTGCTGACTCTGAATTAGTGCAATAAAAAGGCAGGTAGATCAGACTCCTCAGCTGTGGAAGGAAGGGCTTTGCAGGTCATGGTCATACCTGGATTTGTAACCTTCTGAATTTCCGTGACGTCACTGTGCCGTGATCTGAATGTGGCAGCCCCTCATTTCGTGCTCTTCAGCTGGAGCCTGGGCAGGATTTTGTGCTGCAGCTTGTGGGCAGGTGCCCCTTGAGGTGCCAGGGAATTTCAGCTGTGCTTGGTGTGCAGATTGTCACTTCAGCAAAGGCCCAAGGGGCTGCAAAGG
This sequence comes from Empidonax traillii, assembly GCF_003031625.1. Taxonomy (NCBI): domain Eukaryota; kingdom Metazoa; phylum Chordata; class Aves; order Passeriformes; family Tyrannidae; genus Empidonax; species Empidonax traillii. Next base: position 505,269 of record NW_020955807.1, read on the forward strand.
ACACCAGATGTGGGACTGCTCCCATTCCATTGGACATCTGATTTATCCTCCTGCCTTCACGTTAATCTCACAGGGCTCTTTCTCTGCATGTCAGATGTTTCGATTCCCATCTCCTCCTTTACCAGGCAAACCAAGTCCATAGAAATGCCTTGTCTGGGCAGGTTTTCTCTTGATGATGTGTCCCTTCGCTCTAGCCAAGCTCAGATCGTACGTCAATCATAGGAAGTTTAAAAAAAAAAAAAAAAAAGTGTGGTTGAACCACAAGACCAGTTTCCAAGACAGGAAATCAAAAAGAGAGATGTTGCAGTGTGGGATGCCAAGGTATCATTGCAGCTGGGAAGAGACCACTGGCTACATTAAATAGAATTTTTCTGGGGAGATGTTATCAAATGCAAAGCCTGCAAGAGCCTCTGTAGACCTTGGTTTGGGTGAGTGCTAGACTGGACCTTGATTGGCTGCGTGATATCAAATTATTTCTGGAAAAGGAATCAGCTGATTCCTGATGCTTGTCCCTCTCTCGAGGTGATGTGCTTGTTATTCACTGCAGTGTGCCCATATCCAGAGAAGCACTCCAAACAAACCAGCCAACCATTCCAGAAGTTAATTCCTTGTAGCTTGTCCCTGCCTACCAGGAGTGTGCGGTGCTGGTTTTCACTGCCTGGCCTGGGGCAGTGGGTGTGGCAGCCTGGTTTGTAAGAGGGTACAGTCCAAGGAAAATGACTCCTTGGGACAAATCCTTCCACTGATTTTGCTAGTGGGGGAATCATTTGCAGGACTTAGAGTCTGTGTCCTCTCACACATACTCAGTGCAGAGGAACAAACGCTGCAGCCCAACTACTCTGGTTTAATTATCATGTTTATTGCCATTTCTGAAGGTAGGGATGTTCCCAAGTAGACGCAGGCACAAGTGTGGATTGAGCAAAGTATCCCAAGATGACTGAGCAAGGAAAGGCTGGAGAAATCCTGGACTCTCAGTTTACAAAAGAAATAACAGAGGGTTTGGTTCACTTAAATGTCTTTGCCGAGAGGGAAATGGACCTGAACGTTAAGTCGTGCCGAGGCTTCCTTACTTTTTCTGCTTCCTTCTGGAGCCTTGGGATGGGTGTTTTAAAATGTTGTGGCAGCTCTGCTCTGAACCCCTGCACTGGGAATGTTTTCTGGCTGGAAAGAACCCATGAGGCTAAGCTCATGTACATGAGGGAGACCTCACCCCTAAGCACACCATTCCAAAATGATTTCTTTTTCCCCCCTTAGCATTCAGGACATGTGAGAGGGAAGGGGCAGGGTGTTATTTCTCACCAGGAGAACAGAGCTCTCAGCAGCGTTGCTTTTTTCATCTGAAGAAGCCCAGAGTAAGATGAGCACCAAGTTTAAAGGAAACAATGGGAGTGTAAATGTCATTTAAACATATGCATCTGCAAGCCATTCTCTCCTGAACGCTTGGAAGGTTCTCTGTCTAAATATTGCTTTTTTTTCCTCTTTGCCTGCTCTGCCTTGCTCTGATTGCTCCCAGCCTGGGGACAGGAGGTGGGTGCAGCGCTCAGCACCACACAGACCAGATATCAGTTGGAAAGCTCTGCCATTAAACAGGCAGGTGGAAGCCTCGGCAAGGAGCCCAGTGCAGCAACTAAACCATTGCAGGCACGGCCCCATTAAAGTACCTTTCAGTCTGGAAATGAGAAAAATGCCTTAGGCAGACCATTCTCAAAATAGCATGGCAGACACGAGGCCAATATAAACATTAGATGCTCTTAAAGTGCATTTGTTTGAGTCGTGGGCTTGAATTGACTCCTTCAGCACTGACAGACAGTGCATATATCTCACTAGCAGCTCTCCAGAGGCTTCTCAGCTGTTTGCCTGGAGAGACACAGCCTGTTCTTCGGGGAGGTTTCTGTAGCGTGGCTGTTTCCAGAAGGTAAAAGGTCAACGGCGAAGTTCTAGAAACCCAGTAAATAAATACCGTGACAGCCCTGCCCATCATCTGCGCTGACAGAATTCTCCTGGAGTTATGAGCGTTATTTATTTGTTTTTACAACAGCAGCACTAATTTATTTGTAATTAGGAGCCCCAGCTGCGGTTGGGGTTCCATTGTTAGGATCAGTGGAGGGGCATGTCATAACAGGCAGGTCCTCTCTGAAATATTAGTGCTTTATTCTGAGCAGCAAGGCTGCACATGGGAGGTAAGGAGGAGTCTCCTTCCTACCCTGCAAATGGTGGCATGCAAAATTTCGCAAGTTGGCCAAGGCCAAGGCCACCCACAGTCCAGAAACTGTAAGCTGGGGGTTGTAAATCTGTCAGCTTTAATGAGGTGTCTGGCTGGGGAGAGTCTCCTACGAGTCCAGTTTAAAAGTTAAACAGCAGAAAGCGCTGCGAATGTCCCATAGGCAGCACGTTGTGTGTGTGGGCAGCCCTGCTGGGGAGGTGCAGCCTGTCCCCAGGCACTCAGGGGGCACTGCCTCGCTCCAGATCGCAGCAGAGAAGTGGAAGGTTGCAGAAGAGAGAACAAATTTGGCTGAAAAGGCAGACCAGGTGGTTCTGAAACTACAGATTACCCCCTCAAAAACCAAGCAGATAGAACCACCATTGCTACCACAGGCAGCGTTTCGGACGTGTCCCTCCACCGCTGCGGTAACAACGAGCACGGGCTGCTTTTTCTGGCTCTTAGTATTGTAAATCAGCATAGAATTCCTTGACCCGCTGAATTAGGTGTTTCCCCTCACACCTGCAGCCGTGCAGGTGCTCACAGTTAGTTGGATGACATTTCCTGGCTTCCGCCAGGAGGTCAAATACAAAGTGCAACGAGAAGGAAAATGGTCCCGCACGTGGTGGGAGAGGGGGCGAAAAGGAGAGGGGAGGGAAATTATTTCCATTCTGATGCAAAGAACTTTCAGAAATTCCTTGGTGAACTCCTAATATTTCCTGTCCTCCCTCATTCTGTATTTTCTGAAACACCAAGACAGGATGTTGCAGATGGAACGAGGTTGCCAGGATGACGGAAGGTTGTTTGTGCCAACTGAAAACCTTAAATGTTTTCCTTGCTTGGGTTTGGGAAGATGGTATTCACAGGTACCATTTGTGTTGCCATGACTCCTAAAAGCCTAAGTTTCGAAAGTCACACAAATCATCATGGATGCTGTCCTGCCTTAGGCACTGATGAGCCAGTTGGAGCTATTTTTTGGCAAAAAGCAGCTATAGGAGAAAGAGGGCAGGAAGCTACAGAGAGGGTCTTTGTTATGGAGGATACAGAAAGTCCGATTTCTTTTATCATCTTTCCCTCTTTACATTTCTTTATTGGCAGCACGAATTCATCCTGTTAGGGTAAAGCTATTACCAAAGATTTCCCAACGCAGGATTCTAAAGGCTGCTAAGGGATCGGAGGGGAAAACAAGGAATTTTTCTAAGGATGAGCCTGATTCATTGTCAAGTAAAGGTGATGAAAAGACTTCCATAAACTCCAGTTAGCCTTGGGTTTGAGTGTCATAATTGAACATGTATTACAATTCCGCCTTCCTGATTTAACTTCCAGCAGAAAATCACCCCTCAAAGTCACAATCATTCCCTTCACTGCTATCGTTGAGTGGGATGGGAGCTGCAGGCTTGCACACCTGACAGCTGGGAAGAGACTTTAGGGCAGCCTGCCATGACTTTGCCGCTCCTCCTGTCTGTGCAAGGACCCTGTGAGCGACAGCACCTTTTCCAAACCTTTTTGGGGAGAGACAAAACCTCCTGGAAAGAGGCAGACTGGCCTGAACAATTCCTTGCTGTCAGCATCCCAGAACCCTCAGGATAGAGCAGTGCAGACAAGGAGCAGCACTGGCAGCGCAGCCCAGGCCTGCAGCTCATGGATTCGCCCCCTCTGATGCCACCCATCAAAACCCTTGGCACAGTAATTAGGGAACACAATATTCCTCCATCTTGGCTGTAAATGCCATATTAACAGTTCACGTGTCAAGGACAGGAAGATACTCCTTTAATTAAGTGCTAAACCAGGCTACTTCAGCCCAGCCCTATGGAACTGAAAACACCTTGTTCATCACTACCTAATTTTCCCTCAACTGCTTATGTTTGTCCTTGATTCTTTGCTGCTGTTAAATAAAGGAACTCCTTGATTTCAGACAAGGAACATCCTACAAACAACGTTGATTCTTGTGAATCGGAAGGCTGCCCAAAGCATTCCCAAAGAGACATTTTCTTTTCCTTCTCCTTGTTGCAGCTGAGTTTGTGAAATCTGAAAGCAAATCCCCTGCAGTCCCTGGCAGGACGTGGGAGGTGTTTGCACCTTTTCAGCTGTGGCCGGCCCTGCTCAGTTGGCCACACCTGCACGAGGTTTTGGAGCAAGGAAGGAGCGGGGCTTGTAGGGAAAGGCTGGTTTTTAAAAGGAGCACGTTGATGCTGCTTTTATGGAGAGCTGTAAGCTGAGGAAATACTGCATTGGGAATATCCTGCTCTATAAGAGTGAGCTGTAGCAGCTCAGAGCTTGAGGTAGAGGCTTTTTATAGGGTGATGGTGTTAAATTGAGGAACACTGCCTGGAGGAAAGCTGCTGCTGTGAAGGTGCCTCCTGAGGAAGAGGAAATAGCCTGGGGAAGCAGCAAGGACTGGAGCTCAGCTGCTCTGTACAAGGTTTCCTGATATCTCAGAACTTTTGCCCCTTGGAAAAGGAGAGAATGCTGAGAGCGAGGAGTAAGAATGAAAGACATGGCACTGTGGTCACAGCCCTGGTCCTGCAGGCAGTCCCTGAAGGCAGAGGAATGAGGCCTGGCAAACCGAATGCACTGCCTGATGCAGCTGCAAGGCAGCAGCAAAGACTGAAGCCAAACCCTGCTGAGCTGAGCTGAGCTGGGTGAGAGAGCCTTTTCCCTCAAGAGAATTCTCCTTTGAAGGTCTGGGGACTCCATTTACCCATTTGCTGTTACCTGTCTACAAATGGCTGGCAGAGGAGATCCACGTCAAGCACAGGCAACCTGTGGGAGTGATGCAGCATTAGCAGGCAGTTCAGAAGGGTGAGTGTGTCCTATGGGATCTGTGCTGGCTCTGAAAGTGCAAAGGCTTGTTTGGGATCATATCACAGCCTCCAAAACCCTTGGTGGAGATGCTGGGCACTGGCTGGCTTTATTTGATGTATATATGTGCAAGCAGGTACGTGCCAAGCCCTGCAGGGCTGTGTGTGCCCTCTGCCTGCTGCTCACCAGAGTTCCCTGCAGCTGGGGAGGGACAAAACATCAGGCTGAGCCTTGTGGTGCAGCCTGATACTTGAGCCTTTTGTTAAACCGATGGCATGTTGCTGGGGTCATGTCTGTGAAGTTAAAGCTTTTATCAGAACAAGCCCTGGTGCTTTGATTTCAGTACAAGGAGGATGTTGTAAATCCCGGGCTACTGCAGGTTCAGGGAAAGGGTGACATCACTTGGACATGCTTTTTAAGCAGGTTCACCGTAATCTGCAGACATTTATTGGGCCAGATGAGACTGCAAGTGGCTGTTGCCTGACTTTCATTTCTGTTGCACTTTGAAGAATTAAGGCAGATGTCGAGACCTGCTGTTATTGACCGGAAGGAACAGCTTGAAATCCTTTGCTCAAGGATGTAAAACTTCATTTCTCTTTAGTTACCAAGACTAGTTAAGGTCCACTTAACTCCTGGAGTGTTTACCATGGCTTGTCATAATCATGTGCAAAGTGAGGGCCGCTGTTATTCCCCAGAAAAATCTGTGATTTGCCTGGCAAAGTCCCTTCTCTCTGATCGTTTGATTAATCAAATTAGTGATGGGGTTGGCTATAGCACTGATGAACTCATCAGCCTCTCCTGTCTCTGCTTGGAGAGGCACCAGAATGTTTCCCTGCCTTTCACACACTCAACTGATACATCTCCCTCACCTGACTTCTTGTTGCAATTGTGTAATAAGTTGCTGAATTAATTTTGGTTGTTGCTTTAGAGTTATAAGAATGAGAGGTGTGAGGCTGAGGCAGTTTAAAGCTATGGGATCTTCCTTTTCTTTGTTCCAGTTAATTGCTGCTGGTTACTGGTGTTCAGCCATCCCTCCCCATCGATGGGGAATGCAGAGGGATGAGGAGCACAGTCGAAGGAGTCTTAGGAATTCTGTTGGGCAGTCAAATGTCTAGGACAGTGAAAATACCAGTCATGCTTTGCCTGCTCTGAGCGATGCCTGATGCAATTAACCCCTCCTTTTTGAAACACTGTGGTTTGGGCAGGACAAGAAGGTAGAAACTGTTTATCAAACCTAGCGTTTTTTGAAGTTATTCTGTTGCCTTATGTTTTAGCAGGGAAGTTTATTATCCAAAGTGTATCACTTTCTGGCTGGTCTGGAGTTCTGGAGTGTCCAGGATTTCTTGATGGACTTTGTTTTTTCGGTTTTGCTTTCATTTACAGTAACGTTGTGGTCTGTTAAAACTGAGTCCTGCAAACCTCTAACTGGAGCAGGATGTCATTTTGGAACCTATTTGAAAAAGGAAAGTGAGGTCAGGTAACAACACCTCAACAGGGGTCTGAGGAACTTCCAGTGTGGGGTCCCTCACAGGGGAGAAGTTTGTGCAGGACTGTTTCTTGAGGCAGGTCTGAATCCTCCACTGGAAATGTGTGTGCACATCCTGGCTCGCTCATGCCTTTTCTGACCAATGCTTTGGCTCAAGTGAGGAGTGGTGTGGTAGGAACCCGTCCTTCCCCCTTTCATATCAGCTCCAGAAGCTGAGGGAGGCCTCTGCAAAGAATTTCTTCATCAGATAGTTTTTTGAAGTCTCGGCAGAACAGCAATAAGAAACAGAAATGGTGGGAAGTAGTAAATTTCAAGTGCACGTTGTAATGGGGGAATGATGGTGTTTGACAGTCGCAGCTTAAAAGGAATGGTTTCTCTAACATCATGACTTAAATTTTGTGGAATTTCTGGCCTTGGAAATGTTCAGGACTCAACTAGACAAGCCCCTGAGAGCAGCCTGGTCTAATTACACCTGCTCTGAACTGGGGGTTGGAGTAGATGACTTCCAGAGGTCCCTTCTTACTTAAAATATTCTGTGATTTTAGTAAGAGTATCCCATACCTTGGTACCTTTCTCTCTGTGTGCTGTGATATATGTTACATTACTTTGGCAGGGATTTTCTGAGCCATTGAGGTCATTTATACTGAAATAATCCCTGAAAAGATTAATAAACATTAAACCACACAATATCATCTTACTGTGTGTGCTACTCTTCATATCAGTGCTTGGCTGAATTCATGGCTGCTGTAAATCACTTCAGCTATGTGGACAGTTGGTTGCAACACTTTAATTTAATTTCTTTTATATATTCACATCTGATACTTGGTTTTCTTAGTACCATGGCCAATGTGTGGTGCTTAAAAGGAGATTAATGTTGAGGGGTTATCTCTTAGCTTTCAAATTCGTAATAAAACCTCCTTCTAACTTGGGCTAAGGCTCCTTGGGGGCAGCCAAATGAAATTCAGGATTGCTTCTAATCTTTTCCTTATTGCTTCTATGATTTAGAGATCCTCTGTGGACATGAGAACCGGGCCCTAGGATGCTCTCACTTTGAGATAGGGCTCCAAAGTACTTATATAATGTTAACAGCTTGAAAGCTGGTGAAATGTCACTGATTCCTTTACTGGCAGAGAACTTGGCCTGTTCTGCAACGTTTCAGGGCTGACAGATTGAAGGGTCAACCTCTGCCAGTTGGCTGGGAGGGAACAGCAAGCCTTGGATGCACATAATCTTGTGGGAACAGCCTGCTTCTGGAAATCAGGAAAGATTTCCTTAAACTGCTGATTGCTGGGGAGACTGGACCACAAGAAGGATAATTCCCTCACTCTGTTTCTGTTCCTAAACAGCTGTTTCCTGGACGTGGTGCTGGGCTGGGAGGACCTTTGGTTTAGCTCAGTGTGGTTGCTGTTATTCCTCTGTCAGTGATTTCTGGCTGGAGCTGAGCCTAATAATGGTTGGTGAAGGAGGGCCCAGACAAATCATGCAGCTGGGGACTGAGGGGAGGTTGTGTTGAGGAAGAGTGATGGAGGTGGTCATCCCTGACTCTCGAAATGAGGCTTAATTGCTGCTCTTCAGCAAATACTGCTGCTGTTCGACACATGTTGCTGGCTAAAATCTCCCTTGATTTGAAGGTCTTAATCATATTGCCCCGACAATCAGCAAAAAATGGGCACATTCTGTGGACCACAAGATGTCAACAAGACACACCCACTGTCCACAGCTGGCAGCTTCATTTGAAAAGTGAAATAACAAGCTCTGAGAGAGCCAAACCAAACCTAAAATGAAGACAAAACCAGAAGGACCATCCAGATGGGTGTGTGTCTATTTGAAACAGACCTTTCCTCAACAGGTCTCATGACACACTTGTCCCAAACTGGAGGCCAAGTCATCAGGTTTATGGTAACGAATGATTCAAAGTGAGCAACTCCCTCCCTTTCTCCCTGTCCAGGTTTCTTGGGATTTCTCTGGTGAGATGAAGGAAGGCAGAAATCTGTGGCTGTCTAACCTCAAACCTCCGAGGCACAGTTCCGTTGCCGGTGGTGGATGGGGGGCTGTGGGCACAGCAACTGCAAACGGTATCGATTTTTGGTGCTGGGACGTGCCTTGATTCAGGGTTGTCTCACACATCCTTGGGGAGCCCAGGCCGCTCCTCCAAAGGGCTTAATGGAGGCTTTCAAAGCCTGAAAAATCTCCCTGTGTCCCAAAATAGAAGGGCCGAGATGATCAGGGAGCCCTCTGAAAATGCTGCTGAACACTATTTACTTTTTCACCTACTTCATGGCTGTGAAGATGGACAGGAAGTTAATCCTTTATAACCTTTACTTTTGTGCACCACTACTTATGGAAAACTGATAGCTTTGAATTAAACCCTATTGTTTATTGAAGATGCTATTATGAAGTATTCCAGAGTAGAAATCAATACTTTAGTTGTCCATAAGCAAAACTTATTTTTAAATGTTATAAAAGGAGGAGCTCTCAAATTTTCCCTCTATTTTGAAATCTTAGCTAGAACAAAAAAAAAAAAAGTGTGCTTAACATTTCTGGTTCAGTCTGACTGTTGTAGTGCTCCAGCTTTCCAAATCTGCCGTGGTCAATTAAGGTTCACAGCACTTGCCATTTTAACTGAAATCTTGGAGCTGTGTGTTATTAAAATGTGTGGGTGTTTTCCCTCTGATATATTGATGGCTTGGAAGTCACTGCTGTGGGCTCTGCACCTTCGGTCATGGAGAAGAGAAGGGGGGGAGAAGCAAAAACTTTCCATCAGTTTATGACGTGCGGTCACAGTTGCATTTCAGAGTTGCACTAAACAGATCTTATTCTGTTTGAGTTGGTTGACGTTCAGGGATGGAAATGAAATTATAGAAATGATCCTTTATTCATAGAATCACAGAAGGGTTTGGACTGGAAGAGGCCCTAAAGATCATCTTGTTTCAAACCTCCTGCCATGGGCAGGGACACCTTCCACCAGCCCAGGCTCCAAGCGCCGTCCAACCTGTCCCTGAGCACTGCCAGGGATGAGGTGTCCACAGCTTCTCCCAGCAACCTGTGCCAGGGCCTCACCACCCTCACGAGGAAGGATTTCTTGCTAAAAGCTGATCTAAACCTACCCTTTCTCAGTTTAAAGCCCCTTGTCCCAAGTCCCTCTCCAGCTCTTTTGGAGCCCCTTTAGGTACTGGAAGGTGCTCCAAGGTCTCTCCAGAGTGAAAACCCCAACTCTCTCAGCCTGTCTCCACAGGAGGGGTTTTTCTTTTGCCCTCCTTACCTCTGCTGGATGAGGATGCATTTCCTTGGGAAGATGCTCTGTATTTGCAGACTGGTGTGCTTGCCAAGTGCTGCTGCACTTAGAATAGTAAATATTTGTTTTTATGGAAAACCCAGTAAATATTTGTGTATAACCCATATAAATGGCTAGAGGCATTTTTACAGCTGAGCAGACACAGCCCTGCAAAAAGATTTCCTCTTTTTCAGAGGACTAAGCCATATAGTTAGACCCAAAAATAGCTGCTGCTCTCTTCACCTTCCAGGAACTAAAGATAGGGGCAATGAAAAATCACAGGAATAAAAATGATCCCCAGATATTCAAGCTTGCATGCACTTCAGTATTGAGGGAAGGAGTCCTGATCCAAGTCCATCTCTAATTGTAGGGTTGGTTTGCAGAGTACAACTGGAAAATGTTGCCTGGTTCTCTGCCTGCATAGCGTTCCTGCCTTGGAAGGTTTTATTCCATGACCCTGGACTTGCAGTTTAGCAGTGCCCAATTAATGACATTTGTCCCTCCTGGGTCACTTGCTGAATGAGAGCAGTTGTGTTTGGTGCTTGAAATAAAAAAAAAAACAAAACACTTCCCTGCCTGTGAGTATGGAGATGTATCTCTGCATCCCTGATTTAGTAACTGTGATATGGTTATTTATGGATTTATCCCTCAGAATTAACACCTAGGGGAATTATTAGGTAGTAAAGCTTAGCAAGAGTTTTTACATATCCAGATGAATGATTGCCCTGGTAAAATGTCTCCAATCATCTTGTGTATCCAACATGATAGGAAGATAAAATCTCTTTTCCCAGCATATAAAAATATTATTATATTATTTTGGAATAAGTGGGTAGAAGGTGTAATGTAGCAACCAACATGCTTGGGGTGAAACTCTTCCTCCAAACTGAGGGTCTGGAAGCAGACCTGATGAAGAGCCACTCCCTGAGAGTTTTCAGGTACACTCATGTGATGGATATTTCCATGCTGTGGGCTCTGCAGGTCACCATCTCTTCAGAAATGAAAGAATAATTAAAAAATGCAGCTGAGGGGGATGCAGTTCTTCTAGGGCATCCTCTGACTGTGAGCAGGATCAAACCAAGCTATGTCACTCCTTGGAGATTTTTTCTTTTAACCTGTCCTTAATTCTCCTAATGGCGGACGTTCTGTCCAAGAAAAACATTCCTGTTCTTCACTGCTCCTTTACTCCCAATGTTTTCCTGAATATGTGTAACTTAATCATATTTCTATTTGTTCTGACCACCATGGATTAATTCTTTCCCCCTTTTTCAGCAGCCCATTTCTCTTCTCTTTAAGCAACCCCAGTTTCTCAGTCTTTTTTGGCAGCTCATGATTTCTGAACTCCAGACCGTTCCCATGACTCTTCTCTGGAATTTCTCTAAATGGCCCAAATCAGGGCATAATTATTCAGCTGAGGTCTTGCAAAAGCTGAATGAAGTGGGCACTTCATATGGCTCACAGTTTTTACTCCTGGTTGTGTGTTCCAGGATGATGGTTACAGCTTTATTTATTCAAAAGTCTGGTTCCCTTCACGCAACCAGCACTTCTGCACAGTCCTTACCTCTCCTTCGAGCCATAAATGAGTATTCCCACCTCGGGGTAAAAATGTTGCACTTACTGAATTTTCTCTGATATTGTTTTTTACCACATAATTTTTAAATTTAATTTGGAACTGCAGTCGCGTCCTCCGAGGCAGATTCCCCTGAGGCTGCAACGCTGCCCGTCTAAGTGATGTTGTGTCGGCCACAGAATCCACCCAAGTCAGTGCCAGCCTAAGAGCTGGGAACTGTGGTTGAAATGCAGCTTAAAAGTCCTATTTTGGCTTAAATTCCTAGTGAGTCCCTACAGGAGGGGTGAAAAAGCTGAGGCCCAGAGGAAGCAGCAACTTGTTCGAGGTCATGGAGAGCCACGGCAGGAGAGCAGGGTCCGGTCCCAGCTGTGTCAACTCCCAGACCAGGAGCCTCGACCACAAGCTGAGCCTCTCTGTCTGCCTCCTGGGCAGAGCCGGGGCCTGGGTGACAGATCAGGCTGCAGTGTAAGCAGAGCCGTGTTTATTTTAGCATGTGGTGCCGTGCAGGCCCCGGGCTGGTGGGCACGGCTGCCGAGCTGCTGGCCATGCCGGGGCGCCTCATGGGCTTTGTGCCGCCTCGGAATGTGCAGAAAGCCCAGCACAAATACCAGGGCAGGCTTGGGGAGGCAGGAGGCACCTCAGCTGCAGTTGATTACCACTTGTGTATATCCTGTCGGCTTGGGGGAAATCTGGCAAGTACATGTTGGGAAGAGCGGATAGTCAGAATAGGAAGGAATTAGCGGTCGTGGCGAGGTCAGAGTGAGTGGCACAGCTTGTTGATACCAGTCCTGAAGGCAGAGGGGCTTATAGGATATACTGACTTTGGGAAAGGTGATGCAGTGCTCCGTTTGGATGCCTATCCTGGGAATTCACTGGTGGTTTGGCTGGACCAGCTCCACAGCCATCCCAGGTGTATCGTGTGCCTGGGGAGCAGAGAGGTGATTGTGCCCTTCTTTGGTTTTTGGCTCGTTATCCCGGGAAGTGGATGCCTACTGCACTGCTTGCCTGTCTTGCAAGCTTTGCAGAAGTACTGGGCCCTAGAAGGATCAAGCAGATGTGGGTGAAGGGCAGAGTTTCTGACTAAGATAGGCTAGTCCTGTCATCAGGGATTCATCCTAGAGAAAAAGGGATGCTATTTCAAGGACTATCACCTGGTTTAACCTCCTTGGATATAAATGCAGTGAAAGAAAGAAGGTTATCTTTAAGAAGGAATGTCCAGTAGTGAAGTGATTCACAGGAGAGATCCTTTTCTAGTCCACTTAGTCATGGGGCAGACATCTCTAGTTGCCTAACTTATAAAATGCTGGACTTAAACTTGTGCTACACGAGCCCTGAGTGACACTGGAGTGTTCAAAACGGTGGGAGCGAGGGGTGATGATGTTCATGGGATGTGCAGTGATGCCTGGGAGAAGTATCTACGCTCAAAGATCCTCTGAGCAGGAGAGAGAAAGAAAGAAGGGGTTAATGCAGCTTGTGGGGAGACAGGAAATGTCCCTGCTGGAACTGATTACATGTGCTGTGTAGCCTAAGCTGCTCAGATGGGAGACACATGGCCGAGGGAGATGTGTTGCTGAGCTCTAAAGGATGTGTTATCAGCAAGTGGGCCTTTTGCACTGGTTGGAAGTCTCCCTCCACGCTCAGGGATGGATCTCCTGGGCTATCAGCACCATGTCAAATCACATTTAACCTTTTCCACCCAAAAACTTCACGTGCCCAAGAATGATGGGAGCTAAAAGGGTGTGTTTTCCTGCATCTGGCCACCAAGCCATGAGACAGGTTTTAGAGCTGCCTGATGCCTCAGTGTTCCTGCCCTCGAGGCAAAACCCTGAGGCAACGGGGACTATTTGGAGGTGGGAGCACGACCAGGTTGTCAAACAGACTCTTAGAACTTGACTGCTGTCAGGGCTGTGTGAATTGTGGCTCCATCTCACTAGCAGGGCCTGTGACCTCTGCACAAAGTCCTAGTGCATAAACAGATGCAATTTGTTCCAATTTCTTCTGAGCCCTTATGGCAGATTCTACCCCAGCCACATAATCCTGTGTCCGGCAGTGGCTGGAACCAGGCTGTGTGTGCAGTGCTTCCAGACCAACAGCTGTGGGACCAGCCATCTCCAGAATTCTGCTCTGTGGCCATTGAAGTTTTTAAAAAAGCATTTGTTACGGAATGCATCTGTATTTTTAAAAATTTTTAACTTTTTTTTTTTTTCTTCTTCTTCTGTACTGTTTTTCCACGCTGCAGTGCTGAGGCAGGAGTTTCTAGAAACATTCCCCACTAGGCACCTGCTTGGCTAATTTTCTCCATCTTTACAAGGTGTCTTGCAACCTCTGTCAGATCCTGGAGTTTTTCCTTGGGCTCTGCGTGGAGCAGCTGGGGTGCATCAAGGCTCATGCACTAAGGCGAGGCTTTGATGTTGCTCCAGTGATTCTGTTGATAACACCTGATTGTTTTCCATCTCGATCTCCTCCGAAATTGATCTTGATCGAACACATGTTCGGCCCTGTAAAACTAGACAAAAGCTTCTCCAGTGGGGCTAAAACAGCAGTTGCACAGCTTTGGGTTTGTTTTCTTTAATAAAGTATTTTTCCTTTTTTTTCTCTCTTTTGCTGGGGGCTGGGAGAAGCAGCAGATGTGGGGAGAGACAGCTCATGCTGGGCAGAGAACCGAGCACATTCCTGCTGATTAGAACTGCAATAAAGCGAGTGGGTTTTGCCTTGGAGTTGGAACTCTGGTATCACTATGAGAAAAATGCAGAAAACACCACTGAGTGGCCTGGACAGGTTCAACTCCACTCTCTTTTGCAGTAGAAGGGCTCTTTGACCAAATTGTTCCCTTGTTCCTTAAAGAGCTGCATCCCGAATGACTCAGGCTTTGTGTCACACCGTGGCAATCTGGGAGGACAAGGAAGATTTCCATTCTGAGCACATCCCCTGAA
>NW_020955807.1:519894-522048 GCF_003031625.1 Empidonax traillii
AACACCACTGAGTGGCCTGGACAGGTTCAACTCCACTCTCTTTTGCAGTAGAAGGGCTCTTTGACCAAATTGTTCCCTTGTTCCTTAAAGAGCTGCATCCCGAATGACTCAGGCTTTGTGTCACACCGTGGCAATCTGGGAGGACAAGGAAGATTTCCATTCTGAGCACATCCCCTGAACTGCTGCCACTGAGTGGATTTGAGCAGGTAGAGTTTTTCCCTGATTCTAGGAAACAAAATGAACACCTATTGTTGCCAGAGGAAGGTGGGCATTTGTCCCTCAGCTTTAGTAACTGCAATAGCCAGAGACTGTTTTCCCAGCTCCTGCTGGGGATTTGATGGGGGGAATGGCCCCAAGCCTGCCACAGGCAAGGGAAGTGATTTAGTGGCTCCCCCTGCCACATAAAGGTCTCTGAGTGGATGTCTCGCTCCCAAACCAAACCCACTGTGAGGATGAAATTGTCTCCTGAGCACGTAGACAATTTGCCACTTAAAAGGGCTGGTTGGAGACAGAAGTGATCCACAGGCTCTGCTGCTGCAGGGTGGATGATTCCTATGGAATGGTACTGCTCAGGATAATTAGGGGTGGCAGTGCTGGCTCTGGCTGGCTTTCATCTACCCAGGCACTTCAGGACATGGACAACTTCAAACCCTACACCGGTTCCATTGACCCGATCCCGCACTACTGAAGCCAGCAGCAAAGCTCCCACCTTGCCTTCCATTCCAACAGGATCAGCATCTGCAGGAGCCCTTCTGGATGTGAACTGCAGGGAGGGCTGTCAGTGGGAATTACTCCTGTACTCGTGAAATGCAGACATCTCCACCACAGTGTGAGCCTCATGCTAAAGCTGCCCATTTGCTGTTCTGACCAAGAATTCCCATTAGTTTTGAAATGCATGGGAAGAACTCTGGCAGCACAGAGGAGAGGGTCTGTCCTGCTCTGTTCATTTTCTGCTCTGCAGTGAAGCCTTTTTTTGCCCTGGTGGAGTTTGCCTTGGCTTGGTGACTGAGCCACTCCTTCTCTTCTTCCCTGCAAGTTTGATCCGGGTTCCAACACTCTGGCAAATGTATCTTAAATATTGGAGGCCCTTGAAGTTTTTCTTAGATTTGTTGAAGTGTGATGACACAAATGATGTAAAAGCTTTTGCTGGATAATTATTTGGACCTTAACATCTCTAAGTGTTTTCTGATGTTCTGCAGCTCAGTGTGGGACTTGATTTTGGTTTGGGTTTGTTTTTTGTTTTTTTTTTTTTTCCATGATCTGCTTTTGTGGAGATCTTGACATCCTCTGCTTGATGAAACAAATCTGGAGGCAGAACTTGAATCTTTACAGAAAACATCTTTGGTTGCCGTAATGACAATGATTTAAATACCACTGATAATTAGATTTTAAGTGACTCAGAGCAGATTTTCAAAAGACCAGCGGCCTAATGATGGAATGGCTGTTCCTGCTGGAATAATTTCCAAAAAATGTACTGGTTAATCAAAGATTGTGAGAAAGCACCTGAAACTTTTTTTTTTTTAATGGTTTTTGGGACTTGGTCCAGGATGAGCACGTACCTGAAATACATCTGATGTGGTGATGCTTTGCAGAGCTGTGCTGGGTGGGTGACAGGAGATGGGATGGAGGGAAGCAAAGGTGGTGTGACCCCCTGGCTCAACCAGACCAAGGAGGGAAGGTGTGATCTGAACTGCTGGGTAATTGTCCTCCCCTTGCCCTCAGTTCTGTATCTTCTGCTGCAGTAGCATTTTATTAACAAGGACTTGCTGCTGAAACCAGATGAGACTGTAACCCCCTGGGAGGGGAAGAAGGCAAATAATTCCATTGTGGGTTTTTCCACACAACAGGAGGGAGTGGGTGCTGCTCAGTGTAGCTTTGCCTAATGCTGTGGGTCATGGAACTGAGGTGCTCAGTGGCTTGGCCAACTGGAATGGGAAGAAAAATATTATGAGATTCTTAGCTGACCCTACCCCCCAGTTGAGAATAAAGTCCCTTTCTTTACAGATGAGCAAACCCTGCTAGTGTAAAACAGGGAATGCATTTCTGCATAAATGTGGCTTAATGGATAAGAGAATGTAACATTTTATGTGTGATTCAGCACTCTGGCTCCCAAAAGGTTCTGCAGCTAGTCTAAAATATAATATGCTTGGAACA
>NW_020955807.1:522205-555659 GCF_003031625.1 Empidonax traillii
AGTTGAGAATAAAGTCCCTTTCTTTACAGATGAGCAAACCCTGCTAGTGTAAAACAGGGAATGCATTTCTGCATAAATGTGGCTTAATGGATAAGAGAATGTAACATTTTATGTGTGATTCAGCACTCTGGCTCCCAAAAGGTTCTGCAGCTAGTCTAAAATATAATATGCTTGGAACAATGACAGCACCCCTTCTGTTATATTGTAGATACTTTTGCTGTATTTCGTTAGGGATCAGTGACAAATGAAACATTACTCCCTAATCCCTGAAGAGTCATCTAGCAGAGCAGTTGAAATGCACAAGGAATAGCTATGAAGGGGAAAATAATGGACTGGCTGTTTAGTCCAACAGAGAGTTTTAGGTGGCAACTCCTGTTTTGCTGTGAATAGCAATTCCTCTGCAGAAATTTTGTTTGGCGTTGATTGGGGTCAGCAGAGCAGCAGAATTTCACCCCCCAGCCAGAAGTCAAACTGATGGTTAGTTACGGACGTGGACAGAAGAGGTTGGATTTCCACCTCTGCCCTCGTAAATGATGAAGAGTTTGCACTGAGAGGATGAGCCTTAGTGCAGGGAAGCAGAAGAGCTGTATTTCTGCAGGCCATCCTCTGGGAAAGGAAAGGCATCGTGGGCACTCATGGATTTTAGTGTGGGATGCGATGGAAGGAACTAAGCAGATTGGCCCTTATAGTGTGTCGATGTGGCACCTGGGGCAAAAATGTTCTCATCTGCATAAAGCAAGAGGGTAGATGGTTCCTGATAGGATTGCCTTGGGGGTTGGCATGCCTGGTTCTCCACATGGCTCTGAAAGTTGTGCCCTAACCTGCAAAAAGAAGGCAAAAAGCCTCCTTTCAAAAACTGCTGAGATCTGCAGTGCACCCTGAGGTACTACCAGGGGCAGGGACTCGAGGATGGGTTGCGTTTCAGGAATACATTAGGAACAGAAGATGCAGTGATTTATTTCTCCCCAGTCACCCAGCACTAGCATTCCTAAATCACTTATGTGCTCAAAATTCTCATTATCAACCCACATGTGGGGTTAAAACACTGCTGTGCCTTGTGCTGCTTCCCCAGTTGCCAAACCTCAGGACAGAGGGGGAAGTGGACATTAAACACTGGCTTGGTGTTCCTCTTGGGAAAAGCCACTGCTAGTGCAGGACAGTGTGCAGAGGAGCTGTCACCAGCTTCATAAATTGATTAATTGATTAGTGCTACCTTTTGGCTTGGGAGGACTGGGATCTGGAGAATCCAGACTGTGCCTAGAAGTTAATTTTGAGCCAGTGCCAGATAGTTAGCATTCAAGAGGCAATCCCTCACAAACTGAGAATATCACATGTTGTTCTGCCTCTTTTTTACTAATATTGTGGGTCTCATTAAAAGGTAAACCAATCTCAAACCGTAGCCTGTATGCAGAGTGGATGCCACAGGATGGTATTTGTGCTGTACCCTGGCCAATGTTTACCTTCAACGATGCCATCTGTGCTTCAGTGCTGTGCTCTTGCAAGTGCTCTTAAATTGGGAAAAGAAATTCAAAGGTGGAATAGAAACTCTAGAGAGTTCACTCTGCTGAAGGAGACCCTGGCAAGAGAATAACAAAAACAAGTAATATAACAAAAATAAGGAATCAACGGTGGGGTTTTTGCTTTTAAACAGAAAAGGAAACCCACAAAACCTTCCTGCCCCAAAGGGAATAAAAATCATTGCAAAACAATCCATCACAAAAATGAAATGCTTGGCAAGGACTTCAGGCAGCTTAAAGGGGAGGAGAGAGAGCTCCCCACTTTGGACCTCAGGATGTAAAGGCATGGTCTCCTGGCTGAAAGCATCCTCGAAGGAATCTTCCTTTCAGATGAGCAGCATCTGCCATTCGGGGAATTGTGCTGCTGCAATTAGCAAAGCAGTGCCTGAACACTGGAGGGCAGATGGACCTTGCAGCTTCATGACTCCGGGAAAAGCAGCTCTTGAAGCACCAAGAGATTGTTTCTAAGTAATGCCTCTGAGGAAAGTAGTGCAGGTAAACTCCCCCATGTCACCCTGGGTGCTATTCCAAGTCTGTTCTTTCCTTTGCCTGAGTAGAGAGAATGGCCAGCAGGTGAAAAGCCGAAGGTGCCTCTTCTAGTTCCCACAGCACAAACTCTTCCAAGAAGGAAATGCAGCATTCCCGAGGCTGCCAGGATCTGAGTGCCTTGATGAATGTTTGCAAAGTGCTTCTGGGTATAGAGCTGCTCACAGGTCACAGTCAGAGGCCACTTAACAAACACTTGGAGCTGACAGGTTGTGGAAGACCAGGGCTTGCTCCAAAAGAGAGGATTGGTTAAAACACTCATTGTTATTGTGATGATTCCTCCATGAAGCTCCTGCTGAATTTTATGTATGATGCTGGTTTGGATGCCGCAGTTTTTTTAGTGCTTTGATCCCAAACTATAAATAGACAGATTTGGGAACGTGAGTTTGTGCAAGTCCTTTTGGTTTTGTAAATATCCAGATTGATTAAAATATCATGATTTTTCAGATGGATGATAAATAAGCAAGCTGATCGTGCTGGCCACCATTTTAGAACAAGACAGAACTCCAGAGAGGAAACCTCTCCAGAGGCTCCTCCAGCTGCCTGTTCAAGAGTTCAATGGTGCATGGAAACTGCAAATAATACTTAAGGCTGATACTTTTTGCAGGCACTGGAGGCCTCCCAGGAGCTGCGTTCCAGGGAGGAGAAACCTTACCCTGACAGGATCCTGATACAGATGGAGTTACACTGGGCCAGCCTGGGCCATTCTTCAGCTCTTTGTGCTCTTCCTTGGCTTTCCAGGTGGTCCAGATCTACAGTTAGAGTGGCACGATGGGAACAATTATGATATTTGGTCATGTAGGTCTTGACATAGGTGGGGATACCAAAAGAAATGGGCTGGTAATGCTTACCAGCAAACTAAAGGTGATTATACAGCTTATCCCTGGAAAACAGGCATGTCCTAAAGAGAAAGGGGTGGAAAATGCTAATCAAAGGTCTGGTCAGGAATGTTCTCAGCTGGTTAACCAGAAATGTATTTTTTGGTTGCTTTTATTAATTAGTTTGGTGAATGGAGTGAATAACTGCAAATAGAAGGAGAATCTCTCAAAAGCCAGAATTCAACTTCCTTTTGCTTCTTATTTCTGTCTTCTAACACTGACCTTTTTGTTGTGCCAGTGGGTTTGGTCAATCCAGGGCACAGGGAGGTTAAGGGAGCCCCTGTGGTCCCTTCCAAGCTTACCCATCGTGTGACTGTGAAATGCTTCAATCTCCATGGGGAACAATATGGAATTCCCAGCAACTGGCTAAGGCTTGCTTAAAATTGTGCTTGAGATGGAGTTAGGCTGACTAGCTTGGACCATGGGAAATGGTAAATTGTGCTGTGCTCTGCTAGGAAATGAAAACTAATGGAACTGATAAAACTGGGAAAGGATGTGGGATACCACCACCGAGTGAGCGCTTCCTGTTGTTTGATATCCTATTAGCGGTGAAATACAAGTTGCTGCTCGAAAAGGAATGCATCAGATCCCAGGGAGCTGCTGCTGATGGACTCAGTGCTGCTGAACAGCCCATGACTGGCAAAAGGGAACTCCAGAAAACCCCTTTGGTTCCTTTCCTGAGCATTGAGACACCTGAGTTCCTGGACCCCTTCCTAGAGGCTGGCTGTGCATCAGGCCCAAGGGAGAGGGGGGGAAAAATTATTTCTTCCAGTTGCTTCCAAGAAAACAACCACTTTGCCTGGCTCTTTCTGTATCAGGGCATTGTGAACTAGGTTTGGGTTAACTTTGCTGATGACATTTAAATCCTGGTGGGTTCAGCGGGCAACTGGGGCAATGGCACTGATAGGAATTTTCCTCTGAGAGAGGCCTGAGGCTTTCAAACCCAAGGGACTCTTGGCAGGACATCCAGTGCATGACTTCAAGGGCTTTTGTGTTTCTTGAGAGCTAATGAAAGAATTGAGCCCAGGAACAGCCCCAAGGGCTCTGACACTTAACTGGATTTTATCTGCCAGAAAATTAACTTGTAAGTGTTGATCCTGGGTCCACATGTGAGAAAGTATGTTTGGTGGAGAGAGGAGGCAGCGAGGGCTCAGCCCAGGTGATTTGGCTCTGGGTGGCACTGGGAGATGCTGGTGGTTGTGCACAAATCCACTTCTGGTGGCCAGCAATCCAGGGATGGAGCAATGAGTGTGCTTCCCATTAGCGTCTGTTGTTACACAAGAAGACAAATTACTTCTCTGACAAATGACATGGGTCCTCTGCCAACGACAGAAGTTTTGCTCTGTGTCAAAACTGAGTCATTTTGCCTTTTTTTCCCCCCCCCCCCCATATGTAAAAAATCATAATTCCTGATTTTTCTTTGCTACATGGTCATTTGTAGCCCTGGGCTTTGGCATGGAAGGCCAAAACCTTATTTGTATGACAAATGACAGCGACTGACAAAGTGAAGTCAAACATAAACAATAATATAAATAATGATATAAATATAAACAACAGGTTCTCTGCTGCTGACTGCTGTTCTCCAGGTCTGCCATTCCAAACAGGCCTTTTTCCTTCCCTTAGGAGCCAGTTCTGAAGAAAAGACACTAACAGAGCTTTTTATCATCTCTTGCATCTCATTCCCTTTGGTCTTGCAGCAGTTGTCAGGATCGGTCAGCCAGCTCTTGCCTGAATCTGGCAGCGGAACATCCACCAGCCTGCTAACCTCAAGTATTATCAGCTGCCTTATCAGTCGGGTCCTCTGCCTTCCCACGGGCTGTAAGGGCTGAGATTTGCTGTGGCTCTTCATGCAGCTTGTGGGAAGCTGTGGTTGATATCTCAGGACCCTCGTCTTGCGGCTGACGCTGAGGCACTGGGATGGAAAAGGTGGAGTCAGCCACCATTAACCCTTTTCCAGAGGGAATGCTGCTTTTCAGGGCTGATATTGGGAGGGGGAGAAGATGGGAGTGTCTGGCAGCTCCTGTAGTCTGTGGGCAAACACCCATCTCTGGGAGCAGTTCAGGGGCTCCTGCGTCACAAAAAACGAGCTCCCAAGGGCTGGAGCGCGAGCCACGATGGTGTTTGTGTGCTCCTTTGTCCTAGACCAACCTTGGTGTGAATTGCATGTGCAGTGCTAAGCCTTGTTTTGGTTTTCTCCCCCCCCTCAGTTGGTACCAGGATGCCGAGGCTGTTTAAGCGGAGCGGGATGTTCTGCCGGTGTCACTTTCTCCTGCTGATTGCTGTTGAGGCTTCTGACCAGCTGCTGATAGACACAGATCTCGGCATGATTTGTGACAATGGCTGCACTTAATTCACAGCAGAAATAGATCTCAGAGAATTGCTGTTTCCCCCTTGTTCCGAGCAAAGTGTGTGTATAGAGCCTCAGATGCCCGAGAGCACGTAAGGCTGCTCGGAGAGCAACATCCTGCTCGGATCCGTCCTCCTCGCCATTGATCCCGAATTCTGTGGCTGCTGCTACTGTGGTTTGTTTCCTCCCCGCTCCACCCACACCAGGCTGCTGCTGGTGGTCTCCAGCTCCATCCTCCCTTCATCAAAGCCCCAAATGTCCATGTTGCAGATGGTGTTAATAATAACAATTGTGTCTCCAACAGTGCTAATGGCCACGGGCTTCCTTTCATCCATCTCAAATGTTTGAAATCCTCCTCTAGCACCGACCACCCCTTTTTTTTTCAGGCAGCTCAGTGGGGTGGTTTTGGCTTGTGTCAGGAATGCCAGCAGGCTCACTGATGATGAAACGAAATCTTGATTGCCGTGCCCTGGGGGTTCCCTCTTCTCGCTCCTTCCTTGCTGTGGAGCAAAGGAGCAGCAACGGGGCAAGTTCTTGGACTGTGGGTACGGCAGGAACCTGCTGACCACGTTTTCCCACCTAATGTGAGCTCAGAAACTCATTCTAAAGTTTGGTTTGGAAAATAAGTGTGTTTCTAGGCTTTTTATGTGCCACAAGGAAACCCCTGAAAACAAATGGAAACTTTAAAAATACAGCCTTTTTCAAGTGAAGGTCACATCTTGATTTAGGAGCAAACTTCCATTTTCATCCTTTTTTTAAACTGTTCTTCTGTTTCCCTGACCTTTTCAATCTCTCTAAAGAGAGATTGAAGCCTCTGTTTTTCCAGTGTGTAAGACTGGAAGGATGGGGAAAGCTGTTGGCTCTTTCAGGAACAGCAGCAGGTTTTGAAAGGATAAAACTGCTGTGATAAAGAAGGTCAATACAGCCTCCAAGTCCCTGGATACTCCAGCTAAATCAGTAAATGTGACATTCCTTTGGACTGTGTCTGACTCAGTGTGCAGCACTGCAAGACCTTCCTTTGGGCAACGTTTTCATTATGGGAAAACATGAGGTAGTTCTTGGAGTTGTCTCACAGAAAACTGGGCCAGGAGTCAGCTGATCAAGATCTTAATTTAGGCTTTTCCTCTGCTCTGCTGTGTGTTCATATGGATCATTTTCTCTCTGCTCTTGTCCTCACCTCCTGAATCATTTGTGGTTTCGTAGTCTCTGGTCTACTTTGCTTTGCTTCCCTGGGCTGCTGTGGTGGGTGCAGCTCCCTGGCTGTGCAGGTGTTCAGGTGGGACCACGGGGATATCCCTGACTGAGCAAGAGAAACCTGAGAGTACAATGACCAAAGCACTGAAAAAAAAACCCACCCAGAAACCTCAACAAAACCCCCAGCCAAACAAACCCTGTTACCTTCTGTTTTCCACGTTATCATGTCCCTGCTTCAGATCTTATGGGACTCACTTATGTCTCATTGGAGAGGGGAGATCTTTGAAAATTAGGCAAGAGAAACACTCTTTGGCTGTTTCTTCAGACTTGGAAACTGCTGAAAGTTGAGTATGACAGGTCTCATCCTCAAGGAGGACTTGGATTTAGAAATATATTCAGAAAGGCATCTCCTTTATTTTGTTTGATCTGGGCACTGCGTTGCACTAAATGTGTATTTTCTTAATTTTTTTTTTTTGACTTTGAAAATACATTTCAAATGAGGAGGTGCCTTCTGAATGTTGATGGTAGATGCCAGCCTGAGACTGAAATAATTAACAGATTGAGAAAGAATGGGTTGTCTGTTTTGAATCACAAACTATCTACAGGAAAAGCGGTAATGGTGCGTTCAGGATTCCTTGCTGACCCCAAAACTTAATGCAACCAGTAAATATTCTGGTCAAGGTAATTTTTGCAGAGAGCTGAGTTAAGCAAAGTCTCCTTGGAGAAAAGTGAGAGTGGGGGTGGCATAAGGCAGCACCCCCAGTGGGTTAGAGCAAAGTGTTCAGGGGCACTCAGAGCAATCCTTTCCTTACTAGAGGTGTGCAGGGATGCTCCTTGCAATCCAGTGTCATTCCCAAATAAACAGGGAGGTGAGGGATGGAGTCTCAGGGAGATACCCATGTGAGGGTGTGTCCCTCCACAGGCCCTGCTGCACTCCTTGTGCTCCTTCTTCCCCGTGTTGCTGGAAAGCCTTTCTTGCAGCCAAGCGAGCAGCAGTTCAGTCCCACCCCTTCTCCCTCAGCCCCGCTCCAGCCTCCAAAAACTCTGCTCTATCCCGTTCGATACAGTGCACATTCCCAACCTTCAGCCGAGCCTCGCTACTCCTGGCACTTCTGGCAGGAGGAATTCTGCACTGGTGTGTGAACAGTTGCCCAAGTTTTACTGCTACTGAAGGAGGGATGCTCCAAGAGCTGCATCATGAGCAAAGATTTCGCAGCAAGGATGGGGAGTTTTCCGAGCCAGATGGCACAGATTGCGAATCTCTGCAGGGTTTGCCTGGGGGAGGGAATAATGGAGGGATTCCTGTTAACATTCTTGGATATAAAGATTTAATAGAAGAAATAGTGCTATTTGTCTGAGTGCTCCCACATCTTATTGTGGGCACTGACTCTGCTCCTGATCAAGTTTTCTGGGTTTTTTAATGGTTTTTGTGGTCCCCAAAACTCCTCCATTCCGGCCCTTCCCGTTACCCACTACTGTTGGTTTAGTCTTCCTTGATGTGAGTCAAGAAAGGGGCTACACTTCAACAGCAATATTCCCATTTCCTTCACATCTTCCCCCAAAGTTTACTGGGGGGTGAACGTCAGCTTTTCCCCATGAGTATCTAGGGCTTTCCTTCTCTCTCTATCTTTGGGAATCCCTACAACAGTCAGTCTCTTTTTAATCAACATCAACCCCCGTCAGCTCTCTCAGACCCAGCTTTTGCATTAGAGTGACAGGATGGGAGTCCATTAAAACCCTTTATTTTATGATGTCTTGCAAAATCTCTGATAACTGAAAAATGGAGGATCTCTGACTGCATTGTGAAACTGCATAAATTCAGAACCTAATGAATTGTAATTAGTGGCATGGTAATGGGCCCCATATGTTAGTAAGTCATTTAGGAAGAAATACAGTTGTTTGCCATTCTGCACAGCACTGACAAATTAGGATCCAAACCATACGAGCCTCTGTCTGTCCCAGATCCCTGATCCAATCTGTTTGTCGAGGATGTTCTCCTCTGAAATGATCTGCAGGGCAGGATGCACGGAACTCCCCTGCCTCGTTTCCGGGCGGGACGATCGGGGATGTGCATTCCTGGCTCGGGGTTGCAGGAGGCTCCCACCATCTTTGAGGCTTGGATGAAGGAATGCTCAGGCTCTATGTTACCTTCTAGATTTCAGTACATCCTGCACTTGGAAAAATAACTGCTTCCCAGGGAGGGAAGCATTGTCTAATGGATCTGGTTGCCATGCCTGAAGGTGCCGTATAAATGACAAAAAGACATATGTTTGTATAATCTTCATTACTTTTAACACAGCTCAATATAATTTCACAAAATGTTTCATTTATTTTTATTTCAAAGATTGTGACAGTTAGGATTTTGAAGTACAAGTTGCCATCTGCAATCAATTTATGATCTCTCCCTAGTGCAATTGTGGAAAAAAAAAAAAAAAAAAAGAAGAGAGGAAAAAAAGAGAGAATTATTTGGAGTAAAAAGCATTGAAAAACAAGTAGAGTGGAGTAATAGCACATCTGTTTTCGTAAGAAATCATGGAACCTGGACTTTTTTCAGTGTGGTATTTTACTACCACATGGCTTTAATCCTACATCTGGGCCTGTTGTTTTATGAAATATTTCCCACAGATGATGTCAATTATAATTTTTGTCCCGCTCGTCAATTTACGGACTTTTGGAATAAGACAAAATGAAACAACCAGAAAAAGAACAACTTATGTGGTCTACTCTCTGACAAAATTATAGCTGTGTGATACACTTCTAAAATCAATAACTCTGTTAATGATTAGCAGAAAACATTGCTTGGTTTATGAGCAGAGATGTGGCCCACACTCGCCAGATGTTTGGCTCCGAGTTGCATTCTTGTTTGCTGTGTATTTACCAGCAGATGTTCAGCAGTTTATTTAATACCTCTTGTATGAGCCAGTAGTAGGGCTAAGTCTGTGTGACATTTATAAGCCATCTGCCAGCAATACAGGTGGAATGCTTTTATGATTGCTCTCTTCTTTCCAGCGGTGATCTATCAGTGAAATCGTAGATAAGTCCTTATGGATTTATATGGCTGTTGGGAAATAGAATCCTTATCTTTGTAGGAAGATGCATACCTCAGCAGATGCCTCTTCAGCTGACCTTTAATTACTATTTTTACACTGAACCTGCAGTGCTGGATGAAAGATCCGATGGAATTCTCCTCCTCAGAGAAATTCCAGCTGGTTTTAAGCTTAGACCCTGATTCAGGTATGAGTGTTCTGAAGGATTATGCTCACTGGAGTCAGAACCTTTCTTAAATTGGCCTTTGAAAGCAAAGTAAACATCCAGCTTGTGTTCCCAGCTTTCCCAGATCTGAGGAGTATTGGAGTTTAGGGTTTATGATGAACTAGACTCAAATTGTTTCAGTGCGAGGGCATGCACAAATTCCAGCGCTGGTTTGAGTTGGAAATGCTCACGGGGTCTGATCCAAATCCTCTTGAAGTGAAAGACTCTTGCTGACCTCAGTGGGCTTTGGATCAGGTCCATGGAAAAAATGTTTCTGTGAGAAGGATGCATTTACCGTGGCCCTGATTCAGCAAGGTATTGGAGCACAGGGTGTTTCACCACGTGCCTGCTGCTGTTGGCACACACCTGGTTATTGTTATGGAGAGCCTTGTGCTGCTCCTTGAATGGCCATCAAGAGCCTCTGTCTTGTCCAGGCTGGGCCAAGATCCTTTGCTCTGGTAGGAGAAGGGTCAGAGTTTAGTCCCCAAGCTCTGCAGGGCTTCAGAAATGCGCTTTCTGCGAGGGCAATGCGGGCAGAAAGTTGATGTGCCTGGCTCAGGCTTCAGTTCATGGGGTATTATCTTGCTTTTTGTGGCATGTTGGACTACAAGATGGTCCCATGGGAGAGGTGGTCAAAGGAGTACAGTGGGGCAACAGCAGAGACAGAAGCTCTCCGAGGCTGAAACTACCAATGAACTGCAGAATCACACCCCACAGATTATATCAGCCCATGAATTTAATTTCTAGACTGTGCATTTAATATCATTTGGATGTGTTCACGCTCCTCCTGAGTGTTTGCCACAGCATTTAAATTGGTGCATAAGGAACCACTTTGGTGGGGAGTTAAAGAAATGTTTATTGCTCTGTTAGAGGAAGAAATGTCAGAAGTGGAGTGAGTAATATGGGCAACAGGCAGGAATACAGCAGGCACTCAGAAGGGTATGGCAGTGGGAACAGTCAGTGATGTTATCACTGGCCTTTGCATATTCTGGCTGGGGGAAATGTTGCAGTGTTGTCTGACCTTGGCTCCTTCCTTTGCCTTTACCCCCTTTGTGCCAGATCTGCTCAACCTTAAACCAGCCTGGTTGGAAATTCAAGTATTCCTGTTCAATAAATAGTTTAATAGTTCAATAGTGTTAGAAACCACCTGCTGGAGGTGGGAAGAGTGTGATCTGTGAAAACAGTGCTAAAATATTATATTTCTTTTTCTAATTAAAAGTGCCGGCTATGTCAGGTAATTAGTTTCCACTATTAGTGAAGATATAAACTTTTTAGCTGTCAAAGCTGAAGTGCCCTGAGCATCCTGTAGATATTTACCTGTGAAAGGCTGCTGGGGTGGTTCTGGTTTGTTGACATGCAGAATGACATCTAATAGCTGGTCAAAGTCAAACTGCTTCAGCCTGGGGTGAAGGTGAAGTTTCATAAGTGATGTGATTCGGGCCTGGAACAAATTAAGAAAAAATTGTTTTATCAGCACTCAAGGGCCTTGCACTGAGAGTGAGGACTTGACTGAGTTCCCTGCAGACAGAACATCTCCAAGGCACTGACAGCCCAAGATCCTGGAGAGATCTGGCTGAGGCTGGTGTGAAATAGGGCTGCAGGTACTCCTGTCCCTCTGCAGGAGCAGGTGCATGAGATCCCACCTTCCTGCCCTTTCCCCAGCATCCAAACCAGCCCTAAATATCTCCATGCAAGGCAATAAAATCCACCATGCCTGCATGAAGGACACCGGTGCTGTCACCCTCCATGGAGAGAAATTCTTTGGGATGTGGTAGCCTCTACTCCCTTCTTAGGGACAACAGGAAGATCCTTCCTGCTTTCACTGCCTTCCTGACCCTTTTGAAACGGAATGCTGTAACCAAATCTTGTGTTTCAGGGTTTCAGCCTGCAGGTTTTGGGAGGGATTTATTGTTTGCTTTCCTCTGAGGCACCGGATTTTTCCCAGCCGGAGACGTGACACTGGAGGGAGGCCAGGGCTTGGACGTGGTGGTGCTTAAAATCCTCTTCTTGCCTAGGACTGGCTGGTCAAACTGATTTGATTACCAGATTCAGGAAGAAAATGTTGTTGTGCATCACTTGGTGAGGCCCAGAACCATAACAAGGCATTTGGGTTGGAAAGGCAAAGCAGAGCAAACCCCGGGATGCAGCGACTTAAGGAAGCAGCTGAGCCCGCAGACCAAAAGTCTCTGTGGTGGACGGAGCTTCAAGGAGAGATGTTCAAATTCCACCCAACCATGAGTCCAGTGAAGGGTCTGCTAGTCCTCTCAGCTCTCTGTCCTTAGGAAGGGATCTAAGCTGGGCCTCAAGGAAGGTTTTGTAGCACTGAAATGAACAGCTCACGGAGGGCGTTTCCCCTTGCAGCTCTTGGATGCCCAAGGTTATACTGGCTGATTTTCCTACTGCTCCAAAACTGCTTTTTCCCCTTCCTCCTTTGGGGATCACACCCCTTGTAACTCGCCCTGCAGTGGCAGGAAGAGGCAAGAGGCTTTTTAAAGGTGTAAAGTTCTTTTACATCCAAAAGCAGTCCCGGGATGCTCTGAGTTCTGCTGGCACAAGGTACAGCAAGGCTGGTGTCTCCTTAAATCCAAAATTCCCAAAGGCACTGCCTCAGTGCCCCGTGAGGTGCCCCTCACCTGCCCAGATCTCCCGTCCAAATGTCAGATGCTACAAATCCTGCAGGATCAGGGTGTTCATTTCCAAACCTCAGAGAAATGGAGTGCCCAGATCTTCTGAAAGCTTTGGGGAGTGTGACCGCTCGAGCCAACCGCACTCGGCCTGGATGGGGATCTGGAATAATGCTCAACAGCAGCATCTGTTCAACCAGCTGAAACACAATAGCTGTCCTGAAACTGCCT
Source organism: Empidonax traillii (assembly GCF_003031625.1). Classification (NCBI taxonomy): domain Eukaryota; kingdom Metazoa; phylum Chordata; class Aves; order Passeriformes; family Tyrannidae; genus Empidonax; species Empidonax traillii. Next base: position 534,795 of record NW_020955807.1, read on the forward strand.
GCTGACAGAAATCACAGGTTTTCAATTAAAGCTTACCTTGAAAAAAAAAAGGGGTTGCTTTCCAGGGAAACCTTTCTCTTGAAACCTTTCTTGAAATCCAAAATGTTTCCAGGTGGAGAAGCTGAAGGGGTGGGGTGGGAATTATTTGTTGGTGTTCTGTAGCCTCAGATCCCCCGTTCATTTCTCTGGTGTTTGTCCCAGCAGGAATTAGGAAATGCAGCTTTGGTGATGCAGCAGCTTTCATCTGGAAAAAGGGAAATCAGCTGTATCGTGGGGCATAAAGGGAAATGAGAGTATGGGATCTGGAATTCCATCTCCCAGGACACTATGCAGTAGCATTTCCTAATGGAAATATTTTGGGTTTTGGTTGAAATATTTTGGTATTTGGGTTTCAGCCAAAACATTGAAATTTTTCCTTTGAAAAATCGAGATGAAAACTATTTTGTGTTTCCATTGAAGTTTTGCCCAGGAAAAATAAAGCCCTTTCCAACCAGCCCTACAGAAGATCACAAAAATCACTCCGTCCTTTTTTATTGTTATTATTGTTATTTTTGACCATTTAAGCAGCTGTTAGAGGATTAAGATGGATGCTACGGGCAAGAAAAATAATTGAAAAGGCAGTCCATCAAAAAACAACGAGGGCCAAATATTTTAGAGCAGCGTTTCAGCCGTGTCAGGGAATTGTGTGTATAAATGGGCCTCCTAAGTAGGAGGTTTTGCTGTGGCAAGAGTATGGAAGGTGCAGAAGAAGATTCTTTGAGGGGAAAGGTTTAAAAAGAGCTGATCTTTGTGGGCTCTGTGAGTGGAACTCTAGTCATATAACCAGCTTTTGTTATCCCAGGCCTGTGTATGGACACACCCTCACATGTGTATTTCTCTGAGACTCTATCCCTCACCTTCCTGTTTATTTGGGAATGACACTGAGTAGGGAGTTTTTATTGAAACAGCTTCACTACTAAGGGCAGGCACTGCTCCAGATGCCTCTGAGACATTATTTAGACAGAACTCGTCATTAACCTCTTGGAATTAATTTGGGGATGAAAATTTCATTACAGTAACGCATCTGTAACTTTTTGTTCTTTTCCCATTAGGATGTGAGGGAACCGTAGAGTCGGTCAGAACTGGATGCCACAGCTTTGCCCGGGTCACAGCTCCTCTGGGACACTGCTTTGTGCTTCCAAACCCAAGCGGAGCGTGGCTGTGCTCATATGAGCACATAGATACCCAACAGTACTGGTGTGAATTGTGGCAGCCTGAGCAAACCTTGGGGACTTTAATGCTGTCTGTGATCTTTCCTCTTGCTCTGGCTGCTTTCTTACTGCTTAGTCTCACTGGAAGTGCCTCTGGCTTTTGGCTCCTCCTTGCTGATCAAGATCAAGCTGTTTGTGTTTGCCCTTGTTACCTTCCTTGGGCGTTGTGCTCTGGGAAGGGTGGTGCTACAGCAGAGGTTACAGAAGATATCAGGGTGCCTTAAATCCCCCTCTGGGTAATCTTTTAGGGGAGACAAAAAGCCTCTTCGACATCACCTTCCAAGTTTAGTATTTAGTGAACTGCATCTGTGGTTCTTACCGTTTTTCTTGCTGTTTTATCCAATCCTCCAGCAATTTACCCTGTGTTTCTGAACGGATTTGCTTTTCCCCTTGCTTGCTCTTCCTGAACATGTGCGATGTTAATTTTCCAGTCATATGAGTTATTCCATCACATGTTATGCCAGCTAACCTATAATTTTGATTATATATCGACGCTCTCAGTTCCTCCTTCTCATTTCCCATCCTACTTGCCCGAACATGCAGAATCAGCAGATGGACCCTGCGCTTCCCTTTCTGTCCCTCGTATAACCCTGTTATCACTACCCACATTCCCTTCCCGAGGGTTAGGCTTTTTTCCAGGTCACCACGTTCTCCCTGGTTGCCCTGACATTACTTCAGCAGTCAGGCACCCACTCACAACCCCAGTCCAGGCAGCCTCTTCTCAGAAATCCCCAGTCAACTGCTTTGGTCTCGTAGTTCTTTTCCACCTCTGTGCTTTGGAAGGGGCCGAAGAGCTGGAGAAAGGAATGAGCCGGAAAGCTGATGAAAAATCCTTGGGGTGGGTGGGAGACTCTGGGTTTGTGATTTGTCGGTGAGCTGCTGCTTTTAGGCTGAGTTATTGGAGTGCCACAGTGAACCATTACCTCTGTGGAGCCTGCTCGGAGGTCCAGGAGGTTTTATGGTCTGTCTTGCTCCGAAATTATTGGGAGTGACATAGAACCCCTTGAAATGGAGCATTTGCTGGAGGAGCAGCACTAATGACATGGGTGGTCTGGGCATTACCGAAGTGACTTTGAGTCATTTTAATTTTCCCTTTTATATCTACCTGTGTGGCCCTACAGGAAGGAGAATAATGAGGGAAGCACTCATTAAATGTGGAAAAGGGATCTAGTTACCCACTTTCAGGTGTGTCGACGTGCGTAGATCCTACATGGAAAAGTCAACGGGTAAAGGAAGGGGAAAAAAGATGTTAAATGTGAAAGTTTGAAATCCTGCAAGCCTTGCACCTGCCTTGCAGTGGGACGTGTGACACGCAAAGAGGGGAAAATTGGCCGAATTACGCCAATAAAACGCCGAAAACCTAAAATAGCAGTGAGAATTTTTACATATCAACAATCCCTCTATTTGCAGCAAAGCTGAGGGGTTTGACTGTGGGGGGAGCGGGGCCTTTCGAAAGCAGGGGGTTTCTGTGGGTCAAATATGAGCATGAGCAGAGAAACTTGGGAAGGCATTGCTGACATTCCTGTGTCTTGGCACGGGAGCGCCAGTGTCTTGCCTTCCCTGCTGCAGCGGGAGGTGGGGAGCAGTGACGTGACTCGTCCCGGGGTGCAGGTGTTGGGAGCTCCTCACATCAGCCAAGGTGGGAGGGGCTGGGTCACTGCAATGGCCTTTTTGCTGCCTGATTCAACAGCCCCTGCAGAGCTGTCCCCGTCACCCACGTGGGTTTCATCCTCCACGCTGGGACCTGCTGGTGCTGCTGAAGTGAAGGTGTAAGATCCTCTCCAAGCCATGGGTGGTAATGAGCGTCACATCTCCCACGTGATGCGTGTTCCACTCCATCTACCATTTCCCCCATATTTTTCACTGCAAAAATATTAACATAGCTCCATTTTACGAGTCCACCCGCACCTTGTGTCCCTTTTGAAGCTCCTATTTTACCCTGGTGGTGCAGGATCAGGCATTCTCTGGCTCCACTTCCCATTCTGTGGCTCTTCCAGCAGGGAAATGCAGCAGCAGCAGCAGGTAACACAATAAGCAACCACATGGTAGGAAAATTGTCCGGTGCACAAAAGAGATCCTGGATGACATTAAACAAATGGCCCAAAGTAGCTTTAGAAATGGTTTCATGCATCTTGGGCTGTTAGCTGTTTTATGTTTCCTGTCTGGAACGAAGAGGGAGACAGGGCAAAAGAGCCGGGGCCTTGTTTATGCTCATGTGTTTATTGTATCAGAGACATTTAAGTAGGAGGATATGACAGGTTTTCAAGGGGACAAGGTATGACTCAAATCCAGGTGCAGCTTATTTTCCATGAAATGCATCACTTGCCTATTAGACACAGATTTACCGGCGGCCAAAACAAACCTTGGCCAAGTTGGCATTCTCCTTCCCATAAATGAATGGCATCCCAGCTTGTTATTGTTATTGTACAAATATAGCAGGTGTTGCTGATTTCTGCTTGATAATCTGCTGTTTAAGGGGGATTATTTAACTTTTACGTACAGATAAGTGGGCTGCTAAACCAAATTCATCCCAGGTGGAACTACAACAAGTTTTTTTTTTTTTTTGCTTCCTAAGCTGCGTTCTTAGACTAAATCTTGTTTATTAGAACTGGACAGATGTTACCGTGTTCTTCCTAAAATAATGGATTTTTGAGGTGTGTTTGCTTCAAGGAATTAGGCTTTTTCTTTTTGCTTTTTATTTTGCCTCCTCCAGTCCTTTGAAGAACAGATATTGTGCTGTGGACACGCCAGGAGTTAGGTCACAAATGGGATTTGTGCTCCTGCACTGTCTAAGGGAAAAGAAAGCTTATTGGAGGAATTAATTTGAATCATAAATATGTTTTAAAAATCCTTGTCCTTTGAGAGATTAGATTAACGTGGCCTGTCTTAGGAAGCACTCAGGCTACTGTAATGTTTTAAAGCTTAAGCTGATGAAGAACTGTCTATAGATCTTAGTGATTTTCAGGGATTTTTTGGAGGGTAGGGGGAACCAAACAAACACTTTTATTAGAGACTGGTAGTTAAATCCGAGGGAATGGTGTTTGCAGGTAGCCTGCCAGCGCTGGGTGCTGCATGCAGCACAGCAGATAAGATCTGCCACACAGTTTAAAGATATTTGAACACTCCCAACATTTTTGCATGTTTCCAAAGAGAGAAATACCACAGACCTGAGGTTACTGGTGTCTGTGTTGGGTTGGATGGGAGGGAACAGATTCATCCAGCCACCCCATGGCACTGAATCATTATTTCCAGAAATGTTACCTCCTGAGTCAGTCAGTAATTTGGGGGTATCCACAAGTCCATGCCTGTAGGTGGGTATATAAGTACCCACTCACATCTAATGTAAACAGATACCAGGCTAGGGGAGCCTCGGTTGGTTTGTTCCTGAGGGTCATTTGTTGCTCCAGACTCCAGCTGATGTGGTGGCCCCTCATGCTTGGGGTTGTATTTACGGAACTCAGACTGGTTGCTGCACTCCAGAGCTTTATAAACTCAGCAGACAAGTCAGACACTATGTTGGAAAACACTATGAGCCTTGGTTTATAAATATACAGGAGCCTTAGAACACAAAGCAAGTGGCCAGGGGGTGGCACAGAGAAGCTGTGGCAGAAGCAGGAACTGTCTGGTTTTAGAAATGAGAGGAAATTCAGTCTTACTTAAAGCATGAAACCTGTGATGATTTGTGCTCTGAGTCAATAGTACTTATTGATAGAACATGTTTTCTCTGGTGAACTTCTAAATAGGTCAGGAAAAAACAGGATGCCCAGGAAGAGCCTTGGGGTGAGTGTATGTAATGATGCTGGATATGCAACATAAAACCAGCCAATGAAGCAGAAACTATTTATTTATTTATTTATTTATTTAAATATATTGGTTTGGTGGTGTTTGGGAGGGGGAGGGTTATGTGTGAGGTTTTTTAATTTTCATTTATTCCCAAGCAGCTCCTAATACACCTGCTCCTAAGGCCTTTGGTTTGTTTAGGGGTTTGCTGCACTGTGCTGTGTTTGCTGGTGTAGCACTGGAGCACCTCCTATATAATCACTGATATCCTCTGGGGGCTTTTCAGGAGAATGATGCATGGCTTTGGATTCTACTGTGTGCCAAGTGACTAACAGGGTTTTTAAAATTTCTCCCTGATCTCTAACTCGTCCCACTGCGTTCTTGCCATTGCCTAATGCCTTTAGGACAGCAAAGAGTGAAGGCAAAAGGATCTGGATGGTTGCTCTGCTCTCTCAGCTCGTTCTCAGTGTGCTCTTTAAGAGCAGCAGTTCAAACTCTGCCTTTGCCATTGGACTGGGAGATGTGTGTGTTCCTGTAGGGATCTTGAGCTGCTCCCAGATGGGAGTTCCCACCCAGAGGCAGCTCTGGTGGTGACACTTGTAGCTTTCCAGAAGAGCTGCCTGCGGGCCCAGACACCCAACAAACTCAGCTTGAATGGGTTGGGTGTCACTGTGAAATGACTTGGCAGTCCGGTTCCTGGCATGCTGTCTTCCTCTCCTGTGTGACTAATTTGTCTATTTTCCCCTACTCTCCTTGCAAATTTATAATGGCTTCACAAATCTCTTTCTCTTTGTTGCTTCCCACTGCTAAGTCAATTAAACTCGTCTTAATTCTTCTCCTTTATCCTGGCCAGCTCTTTTTGTGCACTCCTTGTCCCTGGTGATCCACCCACCCCCTTATCCAAAGACTGAGCTATCAAGGCTGATTTCAGGTGCAGGTGTATAAACTGAACCCCTCTTTTTCTTCCCTGGATCATTCTTCGAGGTCTATGGCTCCCTTGGAGACAGCTGTTGTCCTCTTCTGTGCCTTGAATCCAGTTGCTTCTTGCTCTGGGAGCTGCCTTTGTCAGACAGGGCTTTTATTTATTTTTTTTTTCCCCCTGAACTCAGTGTTCATGTTGCAAAATATGCCTCCACGAGGCACATACTGTGCAGATGGCAAATAATAGCTGTGTCCAACCAGGGAGGAAATCCATTTGTCACTGTTTCATCATCAGCCCCCATTGTGTTGCCATCAGACAACCCCATTCATCAAGACAAGTTCCAAAGTGCTGGTGTTTACCAGGGATACTGCACAAATCCCATCTTTTTAGATACAAATCCCCCCTCTGTGATTCCTGGCACTGTTCTTTGTTTCTGTTCCAAGGATGTCTAGAAAAGACTACCTGAGGTCAGCAGCCTGTTTTGCAGGTGATGTTTGATCCCTGAATGGGTTGCTGGCAATAGGGGAACAATCTGGGACCTTTTCCTCACAGCAGGGGCAGGGCTTGGCACTGGGTTGAGCACAGAAGTGTTTTTGGGGACACCAGATGAGTCTGACACAAAATCTTCGCTCTTCCAAGCTTTGCTTGTTCCGATTTGAGGCTTTTCCAGCCAGATTTCCACCATTTACAGGGTAGCAAGGAGAAGCTGCCTGCCATGGGGAGGCTCAAAAAGACTAAGAACTGGCTGGGAAAAAAAAAAAAAAAGGCAGCAAGATGGGGTATTAAAAAATATTAATTGAGAAGTTTGAAGGCATTCAGTTTTGGGTGACCTGAAGAATGCAGGTGGAAGAGAGACAGGCTGGAGAGCCCATGCACAAAAGCAGGATGTGCTGAGGGTGGGAGGGTTAGTCTGGGTAGGGCAGCAAGGCTCAGTGGAAGGCAGAGGGTTATCTGAGAACACCCTCTCCGAGGCACTGAATTCAGGGCTTTCTGGCCAGGGTGTTTAGTGGGGGAGTGTCCCAACAGTGAGCAAGCAGATGCTGTTAATCAGGACAACACAGAGCAGGGGTGGAGGGATATTTTTCCTTTCTTTCCCCCCTCTCCTCTCTCTCCCCACCATACTATGTGAGGGCTCAGGGCTTGGCACTCAGGGAGGAGAGGCTGCATTTCGGGAGCTGAGGACACGGCACACGGAGACTTAATTAGGAAACCTGCAAACGAGGGTCCTGCACCCCCCCCCCCCCAAGAGAAATCACGGAAAGGGTTAGCGTTCCCCCAGGAAGCCGACAGCGCCGCGCTGCACCACAATTAAGAACTTTTAAAATCTGTCACAGCGTTTTTACGACATCAAAGCCCCGCTGCCGCACAAGGCAGCGTTCATGAAAAGATCCCCGCTCTTCACCCTGCAATCACGACGTGCACATTGGCAATAAGGAAGTCGGCAATAGCTATTTACTGCTCTCCTGCAGCTGTGGACTTATAGCTTGGGTCCCTAATTAAGTAGGAGCAGGGCTAACCACGGAGCACACCACAGTGCCTTAAAATGGCTTTCATACTGCGGAAATCTGGTGTTTGGTTACTCCGGAGAGCAGGGGGTTTTTCCCCCTTCCCCCCTCTCCTCCCCCCCTTCCAAACTATATTTGCACATTCAGAAATAATTATCTGGAGATTAAAAAAAAAGAGAAGCTGTCTTGATGCACCAGGAGATCTAAAAAGCTTTTCCAGTGGAAAGCATTTAAAATTAAAAAAAAAAAAAAAAGAATGAAAGAAAGAAATCCCGCTCTATATGGGAGATATTGACACCAGCCCCATGTTTGTCGTCGAATGGGAGTGATTGTTAGCAAAAGGAACTGGCCATGCTGCACAAAGGAGATCACAGTGTGTGTGTAAATCTGCATAATAACCTAATTGACTATCTTGGGAACGTGATCTTCGGCTGTAAAACCCCGCTTCTGACAAAACAATAAAGTTAAAAAGGAATGTCCCATCATTATGTTCCTTAAATGTCACAGGAACTGCAGTAAGTGCATCTTGGCACAGGCGACCCTACATCATTAGTTCCTCTCCTGGTTGCTTTTAGGTTTTTTGTTCCACATGGCCTGACTTGACAGGACAACAAATAGGCCTTTGCATCTGTACACATTTATTAGTGGATTTTATCGTTGGACATCAAGGAAATTGAGTCTCATCTAAAGGTTTATGACTGTACACATCTGTGGATTTTACTACCCTTCCTTTCAAACAAACAAACAACAGCAGCAGAAGATTATTTTTGGAAAGTACAGTTTAAGATTTAATAATCATTTGATGTTCTCAGAAGTCCTTGGCTGTTTGTCCAAATATTTGCTGGATGTTTGTTGATTGAGCACTTCAGTTAGTGGGGGTGGGTAGGGAGCTGGGGGGGAGTGGAACAGGCTTGGTTCTGCTTTGCATGGAAAGGTGATTTTGTGTGATCACAGCCTCCAGCATAGCTGGATTTGGTTGGATCCTGTCTAGAGATACTTATGTTTGGGAATAACCAACTTTGTGTACATCCAGCAATCCTGCCTCTAATTGACAATGTGCAAAGGGATCCTGGGAGGTCAGGCTAGGGAATGTCACTGACCTGTGCTGCTTTTGCTCCTGCCTGTTCAGTGTTTCAGTTCAGCTGGTCGGTGAAAGAGAGCCTGAAACGTGGCTGAGGTAAAGTGAGGTACAGTCTGAAGCCTTGCTCATTGAAATTCCTGATGAAATTAGTGGGCTCAAATTTGTTCAAGACTTCCCCAAAGCACTGCACAGTTCCTGTGCCAGGAACTGCACACCTGGCTGTGGTCAGAGCTGTCACATTTCAAGAGAATAAAATAAAAAAATCAGAACCCTGGAGCGAATTTTGAGAGTGGGACCTGGGTGGGAAATAAAATGGTGCACCCTAAGATGGCAAAGGGGCTTAGACAACAATTTTGTGAGAATTGCTGCCTGTTTTTTTATTAATATAAATAATAATATTATGACACTCTGAAATATTTCACGGGTAATAACTTGAGGTTTGTGCCTCCTGGTGTGTTTCATTGGAAGAAGACTGTCCAAGGTGAAAACTGAAGTCTTAAGTTAATGGAGGCTGTCTTGGTGGATTATGCTTTGTTCATTAATATTTTAATAGGTCACATAAGGGAAGACTGGAAGCTGATCTTTTATCTTAGTTTATTTAGACTGGGGAACTGCTTGGAGGAGGATTTTTGCCCAACAGGAGATTCTTACTGTCAATCTTATGCTAAGGATGCTGTTTCATGAGAACATCTTCAACCTCCACTTCAATTTGGGAGAGTTTCAGCTGAGAGCAAGTTTTCAGATGGAGAGCCTGATTGGTATAGAAAGCCTGAGGAGATGGTGCTTGTTATTCACTGTTTCGTAGTGAGCAAATAGGGCACACAGTTGAGTTTACACACTGATTTTACTCTGTGTGCTGCTCTATCCACTTTGAGATGCACTTCCATACTCCGGCTCGTGGAGGAAATGCCTGCAGAAGGAGATGGGATCCTGGGCTACGTGGCCCTTCCCTGAGGAGAGGACTCTCCTCCCTCCCTGCTGTGCTCACAGGGGCTCTGTTTGGAGGCCCAGCTGAGGGCAAAAGCCATGTCTGGACTTGCTCCTGGGCTGCCCAGAGGTTGTGCCAGAGCCTGGGGCAGGCCTGAGGCTTCCACACAGATCTCCCAACACCCTGCCCTGCTCCCCACCCTCAGGATTGCACTGGCGTTGCTCTGTTTGAGTGGTGGGGACTGAAGAACGAGAAAATTGTGGAGGGATAAAATAATATCATCAGCTTAGAGGAACTGAGAGCTAAACATCTTTACTGGGCCCAGCAAGCAGCCCCAAGAGCAAGTGTTCAGGACAGAGGATGGAGCAGCACTTGTGCCTTTTGTTGAGCTCTTGCAGCCAGGTCGTTTGGGGGATAAAGGCAGAGTTTAAGGAAGAATAAATTTATGTTTTCCCTATATCACACAGCGCAGGTGAAACTTTCACTGAGGTGAAGAAAGCCTGGGGCAGTCCCTCTTCTCAGCCATTTGAAAAGCTTGGAAGGAGTTCCCAATGGGAACTGTTCCTCCTCTCTGCAGTGGGCTACTTCTTGGCCAGCTCCAAGAAGCCCCAGAAAATATTGCACCCATATGGGCCTCTTCTTTTTTTTTTTTCCTTTTTTTTTTTTCTTTTTTACATTCTCATTAAGTTTATAAAACCCACAAATTTAGACCATCTGTCCTATAAATGTTTCTAAACTACAGCAAGATGAAAAAGCTGTTCTTGCTTTTTGATATGAGCGGTCAGCAAACCAAACACAAAACCAGAGCAAAGCAAATATTTTCTTGTCATACACGCTTCCCAACCGTGACGGATGAACTGCTAGTTTTGATGTGTGTTTGGATCCGAATTTTGGAGAGAAATGCCTCCTAGATATGTGCACTTAGCACCAAAGCAGCTTGATATGAAGAATTCTTGTCGGGGAGGGGGAAACGGAGGGAAAGTTGCACCACGTGCTGCCCGTGGACTGTATTTAAAGGGGCTGTTTCTTCGATTATTCATCTCCCAGCTCTACCCTGCTGACTGCTCTAACAAAGCCATCCCAAGCATGGACTGTGTCAGCCCGTTCTCAGGGTCAGGTGTTCACTCTTCTATTCAACCCACCTGCCTCTTGGATGTTAATCCAGGAATATTTATGGCCTCCACGTGAGACTCCAAAGGGGGTTTGGAGCGGGATAATGAAGAGGGGCTGTTTCCAGCACTTGGCTGACAGGTGGGATTAAGCCCAGGTCCTTGTCTGCAGGCAAACCCAACAGCAACTCGTGTACTGTGAAAAGACACAACCAAGCAAGTGGTAGAAAGTGGAAATTCACTTGAAATCCTTTTTCCTGGTGTTCCCATGGACACAGCAAATCGCCACCTGAACCCTTTTAGAACGAGGAGGCACTGTGTGAATGTCCAGTGGCATTCTGAACTTCCCTCGTTGTGGGCACATCACTGCTTTGGGGCCTGATCCTCCCCCAAGCCCTGGGTCAGCGTGCAGAGCTCCTCTGTGCAGGGCACAGTTCATCTGACTGTGCAAAGAAAGCACAGGAGTTTTCCTCCTCTGGTGAACTGCAGCAAGAGATCCAGGTGTTCCAGGCACTGCTGAACTTAGAGGGAAGGTTAATACTGTAATATTTAAATATATATTGGTTAATACACATGGTTGAACTGTGGGGTCTGATGCCAATTTATTTCCTCATCGTGGGCAAAGCTCAGTTTGAATTGTGTGTCATCTCTAGTTATAGTTTTGTCCTTTCCTTGTGCTGGAAAAATGGGGATAGGAAGATACAATCCTGTAGGTCATCCCTTGTGATCCTTGGCCCTCCTGAACCATCAGGTGCTGTATCCTCGCACAAAATCAAACTTCTGCAGCTGCATTTTGGCTCAGGTACCGCAGCAAGAGCACTTGTGAATAGTTTGGTTGCTTGGATTTGTCTGTTGTGCCCTCTACCTGTAGTTTCAGGTGAGCAAACTAAAACATTATTACAAAAAGACGCAATTATCGGAATGCAAGTTTTCTATCGGCAGAATAACATCAGTTCACTTATTTCATCTTATTTACTGTGAGCAAGGTAAGCAGGGTTGCAAATAAATGTAGTTTTTAAACTGGAGTCAGAAATCTCTGACTCCAGTGTGATTTTTCAGCTGCAGAGTAATTGTGGGCAGTGGTTTTGGACAAGGTATCCCAGTAACAGCGTTTCCTATGATGGATATTCCAACTCTTAAACTGGGTACTCCTCATGCCTTGGCATGTCTGCGGGGAAAGGAACCAGGTTCTGATGTGAATGAAGTTCACAGAGAGGTTAATAACTTTCTAATTAGCACTGGTTGGGAGATAAGCAAATCAGCACTCAAATATGCAAAGCAGAGCGGAAAAATGCCTGTAGGATGTTCAGGTTGCCCTCAGCGGGGCTTATTTCTTCCCTTTTTTTGATGAGGAACAGCTGGGGATTAGCCTGGGGTAAGCAGAGCCAGTGGAGAACCTGGAAGGGTCATGGAAGCTGCTCTTTTGAAGTGCCCAAGTTTATGGGGTGTCAGAGCAAGGCGGGTCATGAACCCGCCGGGCTGAGTCACAGCGATGGTCGGGTCCCCGAGGCTGGGCCATCAGCTGGGGAGATGAGCACAGCTCTGCACTGCACTCAAATCCAGCCCCTCCAGCTGGAGATTCACCCCCCAGAATTCCAGCCTTACATCTGCCAAGCTTTTATCAGGGAAAAAATTTGGTGTGATCCTGGTTGGGTAACAACCCCCCCAAGACAGTGTTTCTGTGATGGACGGGTTTTAAAAGGGGGCCACACTGAGCCACAACCTCATTCTTAGAAACAAGCAAAGATTGCTGGCCCTGTGCAGGCTGTGTTTTGAAAAATAACTTCTCTTTTTGCAAAAGTTGAGATACTTTTTGGAAAATATAATTTCTTTTTTAACTGATGTATGAAAGCCAAGTGCTGGCTCTTTTGATTTTTTTTTTTTTTTTAATTTCTCCAGTTGTACGGCTTTATATTTCCCCCCCGCCCTGTCCACAGGTTGGTCTTCATATATATTTTAACTACCTGAATTGAAAAAGCATAGTGGGGGAAAAAAAACCAACAACATGATGGAAGAAGAAAATCGGGGAAAAAAAATTCTTAGGGGAGGGGGGATCAAAAGAATGAAGTAAAATGGCAAAGCAATATTGAAGAAGTTCAGTGGAAGCTGCGTGAAATAAATTCCTGGGCCAGTATTGAACGTCTCAGCTGAGCACTTTTGGAGGGGAACCAAATTTGTTTAGTGTTTTGCTTCCTCGTGCCAGGTTATGGACTGGAATGTTCCCTCAGGTCTTATTCGGGGTTTAGTGGCCAAACGCTGCACGTTCAGATCTCCTCCCCTGTAAAGACTGGCAGGAAAAGCCACCATAAAACATTGATACTTTATTTCTGATTGGTATGATCAGAGGGTAAAACAAACAGGGGAATGAGGAGCAGTCTTGTGAACTGTGTGAATTCATCTGAAGTCTCTGTGGGGTGACACCAGCCAAAGGTCTTGTCCGTGGGCACCTTTAGGGCACACCTGAACAGAGTGGTCCATCCTTTCAGGCAAATTTGGGAAGAGGCACTTGCAGCAGTTGAGTAGATTTTAGCAAGTCTTCTCCATCATCACCTACTGGAGTCTCTAGGAACTGTATGAAAACCTGAATTCAACATAACACCACTTCAGAGTCCTGGTCTGATAACAAAAATCTGAATTAGAGCCCATTCTTCTTAAACTTCTACTTATTTTTTCTTTGTGTGCATATTCTGTGGGATTCTTACTTTTCAAATTAACCATGGGAATTTATGTGTTCTTGAAACAAAAATATAAAAAAGAACTGAAATAATCTCAACTATTGTTACCAATGATTTAGGACACTCTGCTAATTGAAACATCACTTTTGTCTCCTATAACTAGTCCTGAAGTTTGCTTTTTTTTTTTTTTTCCCTACTGCAAAGCTTGTAGTTTATGCAACCACTGTCAATGGAGCTGTGCTAATTTATGGCAGCTGCTCCAATATTTTTGCTTATGATTTCTGCCTTGGCAAAATACATATATAAAATATTGTTTTTTCCCCGAAGGTTGGCTGAATACTCTAGAAGTCATTATTGACCAGGGTTAGCCAAGTAGGACTAGGATTTCTTTCAGTAGTGGAAACTTTGATAGTTAGGGTGAAGCAGATTGTATTTTGCTGAAAGAAAAGCTACTTCTGTTTATTTGTGGGGCATAAACATCCCGTGGGGCTGCTCAGAGTTACAACGGTGTAAATCCATTAGAGCCCATTATTTTCCAGCCAGTGACATTCACCTGCTCGCTTAAATGATGCCAGGTGGACACAACCAACTTTTACAACAAATTTAAACTCCTCATAAACAGAGCTTTAAGTTCCCTCTCCTTTGACTTGAGAAACCAGGGGGACATTTGTGGGGAGGCAAAAGAGCAGGGGAAGGGAAAATCACCTGTCCTTTTCCTCACTGCACTGAACAGATTTGCCAGCTCATGAGACCACAGATCATCTGAGGGGGTGCTGAGTTACACTCGCTTTTGAAGAGTCAACCCTTTCTAAAACTTGAAACTCCAAGCCAAGGCCCTTTTGTTTGCAAACAAGTGGCTTCAGCTGGTGAGCTGCCTCGAGCCCTGCAGGCCATGCTGATTTACACCAGTTTGGTGTAAATGCACAGGCTGGTATGGATTTGGGCACAGTCTGATAAAGCAGGATCTGCAGCAGATGGGAAACCTGCAAGCAGCAAGATTTGCTGAGGTGTGGATGGTGCTGAGGGAGGAGAAATGGAGAGAGGGTGGAGAAAGGTCACAGAAGGAGAAGCTGTGCCAAGTAGAGAAAATCTCAGTCCTAAATTCATCTAGGGGTCCAGAGGAGCAAGGGAAGGTGATTATGAGAGATGCTTTCCCTGTTGATCAGATATTTCAGAACAGCATCTGGCCACAGTCTGCTGTCAGTATTCTGATTTTGCAGGGGGTGAGTCTGCCTTGTTCTTTAAAGTGCCAGATACTCAGCTCACTGTAAGGCCTTCAGCTTCAGTTTGGGTGAACTGAAGGTTCTGTAAAAATAATTTAGGAGAAAGAATGCAGTAATCCTTCCTGGCTGAGACAGAAACAGGTCCAACCATCTCCAGGTCTGCAGAAGTCTGACAGGATTAAACGTTAGTCAGAGTCCTAAAAACACAGCAAGCTGTTTCAGTACATCTTAGTTCCAGGTTTATGAGCAGAGGGTTGTGATTCCAAGGTAAACTCACACATTTCTCACAGATGTGCAGGCAGGTTGTTAGAGCCTTCTCCAGAAATTGCACACAGTGAGGTTTGGGTTAAGCCGTGTTTTACTAACCTTTCAAGTCGATATTTGAGCATCTCACCTTGCTGTCTGTTTGAAAATCAAATGGAAAATCAAAATGCAAGCATCCAGTCCATGCTATGATGTGAAGGTCACCCGCTCACGCTCAGGAAAGCTCTCCAGTTATGATCTCCTTCCTGTGTAATCCTGGGTTTGGCAGATTTCGTGTGGCTGGAGCTCTACTCTTTTTCAATATGCTCTCATTCCTTTAATCTGCATTTTTTAAAGAATTCCTAAGTGCTAGGCACACTTCCTTTGTTCATTCTGTAACCTGGCCAGTGTCTGCAGATGACAATATGTAACTTAACCTGGTGTGAGCAGTGAACGTTGTCAGCTGGATTTTGGGGGGCAGTTTACCTCTGCCGTGAGTGGAAGTGGAACAGAGCTGGACATCTCAGAGATCACTCACTGTTGGATCAACAGTTTACCAGCTTTTCCTGACGCAGCCACAAACTGAGGTATTTCACGAGGAAAATTTAGTACTGGTGGAAAAGGCAATTCCTTAACAAATGAATCCTCATCTGCAAATGTGTTGTACTCTGGTGCTGTGGGTGAGGAATGTGGGACCTGCTGCTGTTGGGGAAACCTGGAGCAGCTGCTCCTCTGGACCTGTCTGACACTGCTGCTGTGCTCCTGCCTGCAAGGGGACACAAAGGCTTCTCTCTGAGGCTGAGATGAGCCAAAAAAAGTGGGGATGAGCAGCCAGCCACCAACCACACATCTTTATTTAGCCTCACAGTCCTGTTTTAGTCCAGGACACGGTGCATTCTTGCCAGGGTATTCTCGTTCCACCCGACGTGGGGACTCGTAGAAAATGTTTTGTTCCAGCCGTTGTCAGAAGGTGTCATTACCAGCTGTGAATCTCCACGCAGGCAAACCAGTTTGCAACTGGTCTGCCATAAAACACATTTGACCTTCTCTGAATTCTTCATATCAAGCTGCTTAGACATTTCCCATTCCTCTTCCTGCCTTCTGGTGGCAAGATATCAGTAACATCCTGTTCTGTGCGAGGGAACAAACCCCCTCGGTGTGCACATGGAAGGTTTTTATAGCTGGTGTGACGCTGTCAGCAGGGCTGACACCAATTCCAGCCAGCCCAGAGTTCCCTCAGCGTGGAGTTGTTCCAGTCTGCCCACGGTGACTGTGCACAGCAGTCAGGTTTACAGGCAAAAGTGGGCAAAGGCTGACCGAGGCCTGACAGCAATCCATGGGAACTCGCTCCCAAAGGGAAGCATCCGTCTCCCTTTACTCTGACCTGCTTTCTGTGCTCTGTTCTGACCCCAGTGCGTGCAGTGAGGGTTTCCCACCACACCTGTAAGCTGTCCCGTACGTGGAGCCTCGGCAGCCCCTTGTGCCACCTTGCCATGGCACAGGGATGTGTCTGGAAGCCTCTGGCTCCCTCCTCTTTAGGTTTCTCGGACCCGAGCTTTCCATAATAAACGCCTTGCTGTAAATTCTTGGCTGGCCAAAGAAGTTTGGCTAATCCTGACTTCTGGATGCTTATCAAAACAAAAGCTTGAATTTCACCCACCGTGAATCCTAGGCTATTTTTAATGCTGCTGTTTGCAACCGTGGCTCCATGTGCTCTTAATCAAATAGTGTGGAAACAACATGCAGCAACTTTGTAAACAAACTTAAAAACTATTATTTTTTGGTTCGGAGAGCCAACTTATTTGTAAATAATCTACACCAGATGTCGACCACGACATAAATTCCCACTATTAATATCTTTTTATATGACCTTGGACAAGTCAGAAGTCGGTGCCTTGGTTCCCCAGCCAAGAAAAGGTGTGGTAGCTTCTGAGGACATTAAGGCTTCAGGAGCAAGGGTTATTTAAATAACTAAGAGACAACATTTGTTCCTCAGCCATAGCAATGAGTACTGGAACTAGAAGGTCTTAAAAGCATATTTCTAATATTTACAAAAATGGTAATTCGGTAGGGCTTGTAGCAAAGGCACAGTCCCGTCCGTGAGTTTATGTATTTAGTTTGTACTTTGGATAATGCTGCCTGTAGCTATGTTGAAGTCACTGGCCAAATGGTTAGGGCAGAGCTTTCAGGTTGGCTTTTCTAGAAAGAAATTTGAGGTTCACCTGCTTGGAATATCTCCAGGATGTAAATTTGATTTAAGGCTGAGATTTTTTTGGAGCTGGAGTCTGAGGTCAGAATGCTGGGTAAGATTTGCAAAGAGCCTTTGATAACCCTCCTCAGGAGATCCTCCTGGGTGGCAGATCCCTCTCCATGCTGTGTGCACCACCAGCCTGTGCCCTTGGTTGTTTTTGGTCTGAATTTCAGGCTTTTCAGACGGACACAAAGACAGCTGAATTTTTTGACCTGTGTTCCTATCGAAGAGAATAAAGAAAATATCCTGCTTTTCACAAAGTGTTCAGTCCCATTCACCAGCTCAAAATACGGCAGGAGAAGTTCATGTTGCTTTCTGGGAGGCCTGAGCTGGGTTTTCTGTCCACTCCCAAAGCTGAATTCTTGCGTCACAGTCGCTCATTTCGGTGTCTAAGTGGGAACTGTTGGGAGCAAAGCTGTTTCAAGGACCTTTGTGCAGTGGTGACACTGAGACACGACAGTGGGAGGGAAATATAAATTCCTCTGGTTACAAAATTAACTAAAGGAGATGAGGTTTTGTAAAGTCCCTGCTGTCCCCCCAGCAGTGCAGGCAGAGTTATGTCCTACTTTCTGGCTGAGTTTCAGGTCTTTCCTTTTCCTAACAACAAATAGCAAATATCCCAAATGCTTAGTGAAAGTTCTGCCCCGCTCCCAGATGGGATCTGTAAGGCCTAAAGTGAGACACTAGCCAAGTACAAGTCCTATAGCAATGCCCTATTTTAGTAGAAGTGTCAATTCTTCTTCATACCTCACAGCACTTGGACTGGGCATGAAGAGCTTCTCTGTTTCCTTGTCCTACTGAAAATATCAAACCCTTAATCGAGTCTCTTTTCGGTGCTGACCTGGGTTCGATTTCAGATTAGTTTGTTCTCGTTTGCTTTTCCAACACCATGAGCAAAGTAAAGCGCAGGAGAACAGACCAGATGCACAATCAGCTGTAACACAAGGCTTCCCAGTCAGCAGGACCAAATGCATCCCATCGAGCAGCATCTGAGCAGCTCCCCCCCAGCATCCCTCAAGGAGAGATAAAAGAGCCTCTGGCTTGTTAGGCAGAGTTTAACCCCCCTCCTCGTTCCCCTTGATCCCCACACTTTCAAAGCAGCGGTGTGGGTTTGTAGCTGCACACCTGCAGCTGTATTCCAGCCCGACCTCTCCTGTTACTCCTGCCAAAAAGTAGATCTTGACGGTAAATTCAGAAGAAGCTGGTATGGTTTAGAAAACAATCGCGGTGTCTCATTTCTCCTTTATTATTTCCACATCTGAGGGGTGAGTGGGAAAGAGGAAGCAAAGCCCATGTGCAGGTGGAAATGGAATGGGTAAGATTTGGCAGCCTGCACGGTGCAGCAGCTCAGATGCAGCTCACTTCACTTCTGAGGACTCTTTCTGCCTGAACTGAGCATCCTTTTTAATAGGGAAAACATTTTGCCTCATAATACAGTCCATGGCTGTTTTTTCCCTTTAAAACAGAGTGCAGCTTATTGAAAAACTTCCCTAATGCTCTTTTTTTCATTGTTAACATGAACTTCTTTGTTAAAACATAAAGTGCTAACAATATAAAAGTGTTTCTTGGAAACAAGAAAAGCAACATTTCCTAAGCACTCCTAGGCTGTCATGATTTTAAGCCTTATTTGAAGGTTTTTTCCAGTTAGATTTTTCGCTTTTGGGGTAGCGGTGGGAGAAGTGAGGAATGGGGCACAACATTGCTTCAGGTTCAGGATGGGCTTTCCAGAACTGGTACTGGATTGATTGATTGGTACCCGGGAAGATTGATACCTGGGAATATCAGATGGTTGCCATAGCACAGGTTCCCCTTGGATAAAGATGTGAGAATTTGTCTCTGTATTTTGCAAACCTGCACTGGCCCTGGTTTGTGATGAAGCATTTCCAACCTTCAAGTAACTTCATGTTTTCAGAAACAAGCCCCTGCTGGATGTGTAGCACTTCAGCCTGAAGTAGAAGCTGGATTCAGATTAGGGCTGTTGGTTAAGTGGTCTGGACTGAACCTTTTCCCCCCTTTTTGTCAAGTGTGCATCCATCTATTGCTCTGGAGGCGCTGGGTTTGCTGCCATCGAATTCCTTGCTCCTGGATTGAAAGCACTTGGTGATTTTGGTTCACCTTTGCCTCAGGCTGCTTTCATGTGAAATCAGGGAAGGTCTGCATTAGAAACCATCCAGCAGTTCAGCACACAAGTGGCCTTGTTTGAGTCAGTGGAGAGTTACAGCCGAGCTCAGGGAGGAGAAGAATGGGCTTGCTTATCCCATGGACCTACCCCTGGCTTGGGGAGGGAAGCGTTCTCGGAGTTTGAACAAACTCATGTATTTTCTTTAATTTTTCAGTGTAATTTGCAGACTTTACCACACTCTGTATCCCAACATTTTCAGGAAATCCAGCCTTTTATTCCAAAACAGAAATGTAGAAAAAACTTCCCGCCTGCCCTCACTTATTTCCACCACCAACCCCCCTTTCAGTTTGGGCAAACAAAAACATTCAGGTAAAACTTTCCCAAATGAGCTTTGTGACTCGGGGGGAAAAATGTAATTACTGCGCTCAAGAAAAATAGACATTTTCCTCTAATTAAAAATCCAATTTTCCACGGGGGTGAGGGGAAAGTGAAGTTCAGCATCTCTAGTCGTGCGCTTGAAGTGTGTGGGGAAAATTGCACAGATGGCAGATCTGTGAATGAACAAGCAGAGACAGAAAGCTCAGTCTTAGTAGGCTGCACATACATGGGCTTCTTTTTAGCATCCCTTAGAGATGTTATTATTTGGCTTTTTCCTCCTCTCGTTGTGGAATTTTCCCCCTTTTCCTTTCCTACTCCTCTGTAGGTAATTAAGAAAAAAATGTGAAAAAGGCAGGGAGGGGAAGTGCAGATTAAACTTAATTATTTTTGAACCAACTTTTTATTTTATCTGGAAACTTTCAGAAAAGACTTCTCCTCTCACCCCTGTGATGGAGATCTAATATTGGCCACCTGTAGCTGTGCTAATCCAGCATCTCGCTGCCTTAATAGTCTGCCTGGTGTGAGGTAAAGTTCTCAAGTGATTTAAAGGGGTGAATTTGGCTCTGGAATTTGAGAATACAGATAGAGAGTCAGGTGAATGAGGGAAGTGACCACAAGATGTGGGGAATAACCACAGCTTCCCTCCATCCTGCTGTGTGCGTTCATGGCGAAGACCTCGGCTCGAAGGGAAGAGCAACGACACAAAGAAGGTTCTGTAGCTTTCACAGTGGTTGTCCTCTTTCAGGGTGGGTTTTCTTTTGCTGCTTTGAAGGCCTATTTCATGGGACACTTCACAGAATCAATGCAGCTCATCAGCAAATGGGTGCTATGTGCACCAGGCCTGTGAGAGGGCAGGCATTTGTTTTCGCTGCACGTCAGGGGCTTTCAATCCTGCCCCAACACTGAGCGGGTTGTCCTTCTGCAGAGCAGGAGAGGCTTTTGCACAACCTGAATTTTGTGCAGCGAATCGGAGCTTATTCTATAGATGCAGTGGGTGCTTATCTCTGATTAAAACCCTGGCAGAGCGTTTTTGGATTCTGCCAACATTCAGGCCACAACTCATTAATAAACATCAGGTGCTAAAGTTCAGAGATGAAACTCCATCAATGCCAAGGCTTAAATTAACCTCTTTTCATTTTTTTTTTCCCCTACACATCTGAATGTGTATAAAAGTCCTGGCAAATGTACCGTTTTAGTGTTTGCAGATAATGTTTGTTTAAAATACTTAAACTACCAGCTCCACAGGGGAGGCTTTCCTGTGTAAAATAAACAACCACCCGTTCGATAACCATTAGTGCATAAAACTTAAAATATGAGAAGCTTGTGAAACCAGGCCAGCACAGAGGCTGGGGCAGTGCCCGGGTGTCCCTGCCATGTGTTCAGGAGTCAGCCTCAAGT